>NW_021832129.1:0-35000 GCF_006345805.1 Octopus sinensis
CTTAAGATATCCACGATAGATAACCCGACGAGGTCAGTTATCCATATACCGTAGCTCCCCATAGATGTGTGAACAGTGGGCCGCTTTCCCTCTGCACTCAGTAGGGACGAGCGGAAAACAAGATTTACTTCCCAGTTCATGATATTCTGATATCGAGGTCGTTGATATCGATGAGTTGCCTGCCAAAATCTAAAGCCATCAGGAGAAAGGATTTCGATAGCTATGATATCGAACGGGGCGAAACTGCAGATTGCTTATTCTTGGTGCTCCCGAAGCAGTTGGTTTCTACGCTGCTGCAATCCCATTGCAATGGGTATCAATATATATATTATATATCTATATATATATATATATATATATATATATATAATATATATATATATATATATATTATATATTAAATTCGGGGTGAGTACTGATATTGTAAGCACTGTATATACGTTGGTGGTGTAGGTGGTGGAGTAAATTAATCAAATAAAATAAAAACATGACGCCCAGGATTCAGCGGTACGTGCGCGGCTGAAGAAGGCCACAGACATACATTATGCATTGTTATAAATCCGTCTAATAAAGGCCCGAACATACGTACCGCTGAATCCTTGGCGTCATGTTTTTATTTTGATTAATTTATATATATATATATATATATATATCTATATATATATATATATATGTTAATAAATAAAACATATGCATATATATAAACATATATGTACGTACCTACCTCTACATGTACCTATACACCATTATATGAGTACAGGACACCAAAAAGACGTCGAATCGAACACAATGAGAAACGAAAAATAGACAGCAAACCCAAGGAACTGGACATTTTTTTAAACAACAAAAAAATAGAGTACAGGACAATCACACCAAAAAAACCCCTTCTTCAGTCGCTATGGTTTCATCTACTCTACGTTTCGAAGGTGAAAGCGAGACGTATCTTCGACAAGAAAATTTCCTTCCTGCGAAAAGCAAATCAATTAAAATTTTGAGATCTTTTCGCAGAGAGGTAAAAAAATGGTAACAAAAACAGGACAGTAACGACAGTACAAATAATAAGCAGTAAAAGACAGGACAAGGAAAAACAAGATAAGAAGGGTTGTTAACGCCGAACGGAAAAAAGTATTACGAACGAGCATTTTTTGTGAACGACGAACGGAGCAAAAAGAATTGCCGTTCACACCTCGAGAAGGTTAGGCTAGAAAGACAGTAGCGGAAGTCTCGTCACGGGTCAACGACGGGAGGGGGGAGGAGGAGCAAGAGAAAGGGAGAGAAGAAGGGGAATGGTCATGAGGAAACCATGAAGAATGAGAGAGGGGGAGAGAGAGAGAATGAAGAATGAGAGAGGGAGAGACAAGTTAAGTAGAGGAAAAGGAAATCAAAGAATGAAGGCTGAGAAAGGGATGGGACAGAAAGGTTAAGAGTGCGCATCAAAGTTAATATCAAGAACAATCTTACTTAAAAAGGGATGCGTGCGTTTCGTCATATAATATATTAATAAATAAAACATATGCATATATATAAACATATATGTACGTACCTACCTCTACATGTACATATACACGCATATATGAGTACAGGACACCAAAAAGACGTCGAACACAATGAAAAACGAAAACATAGACACAAACGCAAGGAACTGGAAATTTTTTTAAACAACAAAAAAATAGAGTACAAGACAATTAACACAAAGAAAAAAACCCTTTATATAATATATATATATATATATATATATATATATATATATAGGCTTGTCATTCAATGCTCGAAATGAGGAGTAGATGGACAGCCGATAACTGATGAAGGGTCGTTCTTTATGTGACTTGTCCTGTTTTTCATTTGTTTCTCTCGTTGTTTGAGTATTCAACTCATTATTTTCGTATTTCATGTTGTTTTCAGTTTGAGACGTCCTGTACCCATATATGTCTGTCTGTCTGTCTGTCTGTTTGTCTGTCTGTATGTATGTTTGTATGTATATATATATGTTTGTATGTATGTTTGTATATATATATATATATAACAATTTAATGAATATAACATATGCATATATACATACATATATGTACATACCTACATTTATATGTATATATACATGCATATATGAGTACAGGACACCACAAATAAACGTAGAACACAGCGAGAAACGAAAACATAAAATCAAACAAGGAAACGGACTTTTTTTAACAACGAAAAAATAGAGTACAGGACAAACAATACAAGGAAAATTCCCCTTCATCAGCTGCCCCTGGTTCGACTCAATGCGTTCTGAGTTCAAATTCCGCCAAGGTCGACTTTGCCTTCCATTATTACGGGGTCGATAAATTAAGTACCAGTTACGCACTGAGGTCGATGTAATCGACTTAATCTGTTCGTCTGTCCTTGTTTGTTCCCTCTATGTTCAGCCCCTTGTGGACAATAAAAAAAAAAAATTATTATATATGCACACACACACACACACACACACCTTGTATTGTTCGCGGCTGTGGAGTGTAAATATGTATGCGCGTGCGTGCGTATATTTATATATGAGTACGTATGTCTACATACACTTAAGTGTGCGTGTGTATAAATAGTTGTATGCGTAGCTACGCTTCAACTACATACATGTATGTGTCAACACACACACACAAACACACACACACACACACAAACACTCACACACACAAATACACACACAAACACTCACATACACACGCACGCACACACACAGACACACAGACACACGCACGAATACACACACACACACACAAATACACACAAATACACACACACACACAAATACACACACAAACACTCACACACACACGCACGCACACACACACACACAAGTACACACAGACACACACACACACACACACACACACACACACACACACACACAAAGCATTGTTTTATTAAACGGTACAAGTGACAGGAAAACTTCATGTTCGACCGGATTAATAATATAAAAATATATAAATACTCATGTTTTGAGTTAAATTTTCCTCTTTGTATCACCCGCACCTCCACATACACACATATACATATATACATACATGTGTGTGGTGTGTTTTTGTGTGTATGTGTGTGTTTGTGTGTGTGTGTGTGTGTGTGTGTGTGTGTGTGTGTGTGTGTGTGTGTAGTCTTCCCGTTCGTCGCGCTTCTATATTTATCCTTTTTTTTTCATTTACATCCTGACAATAGCAAAGGCTGTCTACTGGGTTTCTTTTTATGTGAGAACAGCGTCTGATTGTCTGGGTGTATATGAGTGTGTATACATACATACATACATACATACATACATACATACATACATACATACATACATACATACATACATACATACATACATATCTATATATGCCTGTGTGTATGTGTATGAAATTGTGTGTGTATGTGTTTGTGTGAATGGATGTTTTTACACTGCACATAGCGACATAATTTCGGTGTGGGCCAGGAGCCATTATATCGACCCTGGGAGGAAGAAAACCAAGGTCGATCACAGCTGGAATTTGAACTCAAACTGTAAACAAACGTAACTGAATAGTCTGTAGCAATTTGTCCTGCACTTAGTATCACTACTACTACTACTACTACTACTACTACTACTACTACTACTACTACTACTACTAATAATAATAATAATAATAATAATAGCAATAATAATAATAATAATAATAATAATGATGATTTCATTTATTTGCCGCAAGGGTGAAGGGTGAGAGGTACAATGCAAAGACAGGCATAAAGTGTGGGGAGTTTCCATATAATAAGGAAATGATAATAATTGTAAGAAAGAAAGAAAGAAAGGAAGAAAGAAAGAAAGAAAGAAAGAAAGAAAGAAAGGAAGACGGTATACAAAAAAAGAAAGAACATAAGCACAGCATTCAAAGGTAAAAAAGAAAATGGTGGTGAGGATGATAGAGATGTGGCCCTCCTGATACAGGAAGGCCTCTAGGGATAGTTGAGGAACCCCCACTGTCTCTGAGATTTCCCTTAAACCCCAAGAGCAAGTGTCCTTCCGATTCACAGCACTATACTTAGAGAGGGACCATCTACTCTTGCCATTTTTGCAACTTTCACCCACCTTTCAATAAATTCACTCGAGGACAGCACTTCTCTCTCCACTCTCAATTTCCTTTTCAAGTGAATTTAAATGATAATTTCTCTTATTAGCCAGAGGACATCTCTTATTAGCTGAGGAGGACATCACTAGGACAGACAAGAATTTGTGAGAGGCTTTACATAAAGGATGGAGAGAAAGAAATATAAAAGACAACGAAATGCGATAAAAGTATAAATAGTATACAAAGTATGTGATAATATGAGTGATGCAGTCCTTATACAGGAGAAATTCCAGCTAGGGCCAATCAAGGAACCCCCACAGATCCAGGATTACCCTGACCGCCAAAGTTACAAGCCGTCTCTCTTATTCTTTTATTTACAAAAGTATAAATAGTATACAAAGTATGGGATGACATGAGTGATGCAGTCCTCCTCATACAGGAGAAACTCCAGCTTGGGCCAATCAAGGAACCCCCACAGATCCAGAATTATCCTGACCGCCAAAGTTACAAGCCATCTCTCTTACAAGCACATCCTAACAGTGGGGCCATTCACTCTTACAATTTTTGCTAGTCACCCATCTTTTCACAAATTCACAGCAAGGTAACACTTCTCTCTTAACCTTCTCTTTTCTTTCCAAGGGGAACTTTTAAAAAAATAGATGAAAGCTTGACCGAAAAGGAAGGAGTCTTTCCTGAATCCTTTCAGACTCGTCCACCACACAACCTCTTTCGCCATAGCCACAAGACAAAGGAACACCGCCACTTAGGGTGGCCCTCACATTGGATCCGGCCAACAGCTGGATTCCTCCCACACGCGATTACACAGCTAAACTCCACCACAACTCAGCAATAGTCGGACACTATACGAGTGCACGCTGAACGGTTTCATTGCTCTACATGCATCTCGGACAGCGTTTCTGTGCCTGTAGTGTTTATTTCGAATGGGCAGTGTTCCTCGAGTAACACTGCCAAGGTAAAATGGTCAACGGCATTTCATCTATTTTCATGTTTCAAATTCAAATTTCGCCGAGGTCAACTTTGCCTCTCATCCTTTCGGAGTCGATAAATTAAGTACCAGTGAATCGACTAGTCCCCTCCCCCAAAATTTCAGGTCTTTTACCTATAGTAGAAAGGGTTTATTATTATTATTATTATTATTATTGAGTGAGAGAGCAGTGCATGCCATCAAAGTGACACTGGGGTAAAATATTCGAAGCCCAGTATACCCATCATGACTACCTATCTGATAAGGGTACACCAGGCACATGCATCACAACCATATGTGCGCGACATGGTGATCTCATATCAAGATAAACAGCGCATGACCTTGCAGGTGGGGCCCAGTTAGAATTTTCTTCTGGTCGAGTAACCCAATCTGCTCAAACGGTCCCTGAATAAGTGTTGTTTAAGGATGTTGAACGAAGCACCCATGTCTCCAGAGGTGAATTATTCAAACCCCAAAGAATCCCTCTCAACACATGACTATGATGCTCCCCCACTACTGTTCGTGATCAGAGATGCACATATGATCAGCCACTAAGAGACATGCTCAACTGGTTAAGGTCAAACAACTGACAAGCAAATCTGTGGTATTGAGCAGAATATTTGCTGTAGCCCATCTATTATTATTATTATCATTATTATTATTATTATTGTTGTTGTTGTTGTTGTTGTTATTATTATAATTATTATTATTATTATTATTATTATTATTATTATTATTATTATTATTATTATTATTATTATTATTAGAGACTCTCGAATAGTTCTTAATTACCGGTTATTGTTTACTTGAAAGCAGGTAATAACAAATCACCAAAGGTTTCAAGTGGTTCCCTCTCCTCTAACTCAAAAAGACAATACTTTCCTTAGAATGCGAGCTGTACCCAACAATCCTGTCTTCTGGATCACCTCGAGTCTAACAGTAGCTCCAATATTCTTAATATGTTTTCCAAAGCCCTTAGAAACTGCTCCCAACGCTCCAATTACCACCTGTATCACCATTACTTTCCTCATGCCCCATAACTTCCCTATCTCGTCCCGCAATGGCTGGTATTTCTCAATCTTTTCTCTTTCCTTATATTTCCCCCTCTAATCGCCTGGTATTACAACATCTATTATCTTTGCTTATTAATATATGCCCTGATGCAGTACCAGACAGTGACTCTCATAGCTTCTGATCTTAATTGACTGGAAGTGTTATCATGTACATTGTTTTGTCTTGGTATAAAAGATGGGCTACAGCAAATATTCTGCTCAATATCACAGATTTGCTTATTATTATTATTATTATTTATTATTATTATTATTTTATTATTATTATTATCATTATTATTATTATCGATCCCGAAAACATAACAGGTAGAGTCGACTTCTGCCGAATTTGAACACATGACGTGAAGACGGACGATATGCCACTAAACATTTTGTCCGGCGTGCCAACGATTCTGCCAGCTCAACAACAATAACAATATTGGTTTCAAACTTTGGCACAAGGCCAGCAATTACGGGGGAGGGGGTAAGTCTATTACATCGATCCCCCCCCTCACTCCAGTGATCAATTCGTACTTATTTCATCGACTCCCGAACGGATGAAAGGCAAAATCAACCTCGGTGGAATATGAACTCAAAACACAAAGACAGACGAAATGCCGCTAAGCATTCTATTCGGCAAACGTTAGCACGCCGGGCGAAATGCTGAGCGGTATTTCGTCTGCCGTTACGTTCTGAGTTCAAATTCCGCCGAGGTCGACTTTGCCTTTCATCATTTCGGGGTCGATTAAATAAGTACCATTTACGCACTGGGGTCGATATAATCGACTTAATCCGTTTGTCTGTCCTTGTTTGTCCTCTCTGTGTTTAACCCCTTGTAGGTAGTAAAGAAATAGGTATTTTGTCTGTCTTTATGTTCTGAGTTCAAATTCCGCCGAGGTCGACATTGTCTTTCATCCTTTCGGGGTCGATTAAATAAGTACCATTTACGCACTGGGGTCGATATAATCGACTTAATCCGTTTGTCTGTCCTTGTTTGTCCCTTCTGTGTTTAGCCCCTTATGGGTAGTAAAGAAATAGGTTCTACCGTTTCGCCGCTTTATAAGAGTTCAATATATTGACATCGATCACAATAGACACGAATCCTTCATATTTAAATTCTCAACAACTCCTGTTTTTCTATATTCCCACGCCTGCCCCACCCCCCAACATTTGCATCCTGTACCTTTTCCTCCAGTTGGCCTCAACCACCTAATTTGACAGTATTTCACTTCTGTATAATTATTTCGTTGAAATAAAACTTACTCCGGCTGTCAAATTTGCATTACTTCCCCTTCGATATTTTGTTTTGTTCTGCCACCGTAAATAAATACTCCCATTCCCCACCACCACCACCACCACCACCAATCACACCCCCTAGTCATGCCCGGATGTATTTTTACGATCTGTCAAGTTTGTCACGTAATTGCGTCGATAGCTTTTCATTTAAACCGATATCGTTATTAAAGACATGAAGCAGAATCGAGCCATTTTATTTAACCTATAACTCTCTCTCTCTCTCTCTCTCTCTCTCTCTCTCTCTCTCATTCTCTCTTTCTCTCTCTCTCTCGTCACTATTTCATGCAAAATGCGTTACATCAGCCGGATCGATATTTTCCTGAGATGATAAATATTTGTATGAGAATAAAGTGCGCGTATTGTTCCTTATGAATTCGCGCATGTGTGTGTGTGTTTGTGTGTTTGTGTGCACGCGCTCTCGCATATTTGTGAAAAAGTAAGGCGGCGAGCTGGCAGAAACGTCACCACTTCGTTTGACGTCGGTTGTGTTTTTTTCGGCTCCTGAAAATTCGGTAAAAAAGAACAAAAAGCGTTGTTGTTGTTGTGGAAATTCTGAACGGCGTTGACGCGGTTTCGCGTTTCGCTCGTTCAGCGCGTTAAACTTTTTTCTGTTTTGGCGGCCGTTTTCGGTCTGTCAGACAGAAGGAAATGGACTATGAGTCCCTCTAACAGACTTGTCCACGACAGATGAGGAACTGGAACAGGCAATTGCAGTGAAGCTGATGGAGGAAAAGGCTGGAGTTTTCGAGTCTTTATCAGACTTGTCTGAGAAGGAGCTAGAAAGGCAGCAGGAAATTGGAAAAGAAGCTGAGTTATACTTATGCCGGTGTAACCAAGAAGGCGGAAGAGAAAGGGGTCGACTTGGCCAAGCTACCAAGTTAACCAGAAACACATGAAAAAGGAAAGCGGTGAGGTGGAACTATCACCGACACCCAGGAGAAAAATGGTATGATAAGAGGACCATTGTTTACAGGGTGTTGCAAAACGAAGGAAGAGGGTAGAAGTTGTCCATGGAATGGATAGAGGAAGCCCTGCGAAAACTGAGGAGGAAATAAATTTTCTGACTCGAGGATCCAAGTATGGGACCGTAGTTGTGCAGTTTTTAAAAAGTGAATCTGCAGCGAGGAAGATGGCGGCGAAGGCGGTGAAGTCGGAAAAGGTAACACTGTTACCTACGTATTTAAACAGGAGGATTACACGAATAAGGGTGGAGGGAGTGCCACCAAACGTGGAGGCAGAATGGATTGTGGGGGCGCTGTGATCAGCGGCCACGAGGACGAAGTAGATATTCTCCATGCCTCGGTAAGTCCGAGGGCTGGAGAGGCGTAACAGTGGAGCTGAACGTACAGGCAGAGACCGAGGTACTGGTGGACCTGACGGAAAGCATCAGACTGGGAGAAGTGATCAGAGAGTGTGTGGTTGAGGGCAGGGCTCCACGTTGTGTACAAGTGTGGCCTTAGGGGTCACATAAGAGCCTTCTGCCCTCCCCCAGGGAAAGAAATGGATCCCGAACCAGAGAGAGAGAAGCAGAAACCAGAGGAGAAGGAAACAGAGGAAGAGAATACACAGAAATGGAAGGAAGCTGGAAGTAAGAGGAAGAGAAGAATACGTGGAAAATAAAATAATATGGAACTACAATCCACCCCAAAACCACCCACGCCCTCTGAGTCCCACCCTATCCATGCAGACATTGAACCCACCCGCTCCCCCCCAACAAGAAACACAAAGAAAAAAAGAATACACACACACAAGAGATTGAAATCGATATCAGGCCGTACATTTGTACTATGACTGAACAGAAAGAAGTAAAGTCTAATGGAAGAGTATAAATGGTATGATGTTGTGAGACTAGGTATGCTGTGATTGAAAAGAAGAACATAGGTGACTTTATGGTGATGTGTGAATGCGAGAATTGGGAGGTGAAAGATATAAGAATGAGCGATGAATTCGTGGAAAATATGGATGAGTATTTCGGAGTAAGAATGGATATGGAATTTGTTCGTATTGGCAAGGAACATTCAAGTGACTATGAAAAACAAAGGACAGGTAAGTGATGCTGACGGACTGGGCCGTTGGTATCGCTTTCATTTAATCATTTTTTCGTTTAACAATTCATGTTCATAAAGTTTAATTATAATGTTCTATGTCCCCATGTCTTTGGTGTCCCCTTCTGTGTCGCCCCTAGTGGGTAATAAGAAATCACCACTTCTTTTTTGACGTCGGTTGTGTTTTTTTTCGGCTCCTGAAAATTCGGTAAAAAAACAAAAAGCGTTGTTGTTGTTGTGGAAATTCTGAACGGCGTTTGACGCGCGGTTTCGCGTTTCGCTCGTTCAGCGCGTTAAACTTTTTTCTGTTTTGGCGGCCGTTTTCGGTCTGTCAGACAGAAGGAAATGGACTATGAGTCTCTAACAGACTTGCCACGACAGATGAGGAACTGGAACAGGCAATTGCAGTGAAGCTGATGGAGGAAAAGGCTGGAGTTTTCGAGTCTTTATCAGACTCGTCTGAGAAGGAGCTAGAAATGGCAGCAAGGAATTTGGAAAAGAAGCTGAGTTATACTTATGGCCGGTGTAACAAGAAGGCGGAAGAGAAAGGGGTCGACTTGGCCAAGCTACCAAGTTACCAGAAACACATGAAAAAGGAAAGCGGTGAGGTGGAACTATCACCGACACCCAGGAGAAAAGAATGGTATGATAAGAGGACCATTGTTTACAGGGTGTTCGCAAACGAAAGGAAGAGGGTAGAAGTTGTAACCATGGATGGATAGAGGAAGCCCTGCGAAGAACTGAGGAGGAAATAAATTTTCTGACTCGAGGATCCAAGTATGGGACCGTAGTTGTGCATTTTAAAAGTGAATCTGCAGCGAGGAAGATGGCGGCGAAGGCGGTGAAGTCGGAAAAGGTAACACTGTTACCTACGTATTTAAACAGGAGGATTACACGAATAGGTGGAGGGAGTGCACCCAAACGTGAGGCAAATGGATGTGGGCGGCTGTGATCAGCGGCCACGAGGACGAAGTAGATATTCTCCATGCCTCGGTTAAGTCCGAGGGCTGGAGAGGCGTAACAGTGGAGCTGAACGTACAGGCAGAGACCGAGGTACTGGTGGACCTGACGGAAAGCATCAGACTGGGAGAAGTGATCATGAGAGTGTGGGTGGAGGGCAGGGCTCCACGTTGTTACAAGTGTGGCCTGAGGGGTCACATAAGAGCCTTCTGCCCTCCCCCAGGGAAAGAAATGGATCCCGAACCAGAGAGAGAGAAGCAGAAACCAGAGGAGAAGGAAACAGAGGAAGAGAATACACAAAATGGAAGGAAGCTGGAAGTAAGAGGAAGAGAAGAATACGCGGAAAAGAAAATAATATGGAACTCCAATCCACCCCAAAACCACCCACCACCGCCCTCTGAGTCCCACCCTATCCATGCAGACATTGAACCCACCCGCTCCCCCCCACAAGAAAACAAAGAAAAAAAAGAATACACACACACAGAGATTGAAATCGATATCAGGCCGTACTTTGTACTATGACTGAACAGAAAGAAGTTAAAAGTCTAATGGAAGAGTATAAATGGTATGATGTTGGTGAGACTAGTATGCTGTGATTGAAAAGAAGAACATAGGTGACTTTATGGTGATGTGTGAATGCGAGAATTGGGAGGTGAAAGATATAAGAATGAGCGATGAATTCGTGGAAAATATGGATGAGTATTTCGGAGTAAGAATGGATATGGAATTTGTTCGTATTGGCAAGGACTTCAAGTGACTATGAAAAACAAAGGACAGTAAGTGATTGCTGACGGACGGGCCGTTGGTATCGCTTTCATTTAATCATTTTTTCGTTTAACAATTCATTTTCATAAAGTTTAATTATAATGTTCTATGTCCCCATGTTTTTTAGGTGTCCCCTTCTGTGTCCCCCTATTGGGTAAGAAAGAAATCACCACTTCGTTTGACGTCGGTGTGTTTTTTTTCGGCTCCTGAAAATTCGGTAAAAAAGAACAAAAAGCGTTGTGTTGTTTGTGGAAATTCTGAACGGCGTTGACGCGGTTTCGCGTTTCGCTCGTTCAGCGCGTTAACTTTTTTCTGTTTTGGCGGCCGTTTTCGGTCTGTCAGACAGAAGGAAATGGACTATGAGTCTCTAACAGACTTGTCCACGACAGATGAGGAACTGGAACAGGCAATTGCAGTGAAGCTGGATGGGAAAAGGCTGGAGATTTCGAGTCTTTATCAGACGTCTGCGTCTGAGAAGGAGCTAGAAATGGCAGCAAGGAAATTGGAAAAGAAGCTGAGTTATACTTATGCCGGTGTAACCAAGAAGCGGAAGAGAAAGGGGTCGACTTGGCCAAGCTACCAAGTTACCAGAAACACATGAAAAAGGAAGCGGTGAGGTGGAACTATCACCGACACCCAGGAGAAAAGAATGGTATGATAAGAGGACCATTGTTTACAGGGTGTTTGCAAACGAAAGGAAGAGGGTAGAAGTTGTATCCATGGAATGGATAGAGGAAGCCCTGCGAAGAACTGAGGAGGAAATAAATTTTCTGACTCGAGGATCCAAGTATGGACCGTAGTTGTGCACTTTAAAATGAATCTGCAGCGAGGAAGATGGCAGCGAAGGCGGTGAAGTCGGAAAAGTAACACTGTTACCTACGTATTTAAACCAGGAGGATTACACGAATAAGGTGGAGGGAGTGCCACCAAACGTGGAGGCAGAATGGATTGTGCGGCTGTGATCAGCGGCCACGAGGACGAAGTGGATATTCTCCATGCCTCGGTTAAGTCCGAGGGCTGGAGAGGCGTAACAGTGGAGCTGAACGTACAGGCAGAGACCGAGGTACTGGTGGACCTGACGGAAAGCATCAGACTGGGAGAAGTGATCATGAGAGTGTGGGTGGAGGGCAGGGCTCCACGTTGTTACAAGTGTGGCCTGAGGGGTCACATAAGAGCCTTCTGCCCTCCCCCAGGGAAAGAAATGGATCCCGAACCAGAGAGAGAGAAGCAGAAACCAGAGGAGAAGAGAAACAGAGGAGAGAATACACAGAAATGGAAGGAAGCTGGAAGTAAGAGGAAGAGAAGAATACGTGGAAAAGAAAATAATATGGAACTCTCCAATCCACCCCAAAACCACCCACGCCCTCTGATCCCACCCTACCATGCAGACATTGAACCCACCCGCCTCCCCCCCAACAAGAAAACACAAAGAAAAAAAAGAATACACACACACAAGAGATTGAAAACGATATCAGGATGTACATTTGTACTATGACTGAACAGAAAGAAGTTAAAAGTCTAATGGAAGAGTATAAATGGTATGATGTTGGTGAGACTAGGTATGCTGTGATTGAAAAGAAGAACATAGGTGAGTTTATGGGGATGTGTGAAAGGAAGAATTGGGAGGTGAAAGATATAAGAATGAGCGATGAATTCGTGGAAAACATGGATGAGTATTTCGGAGTAAGAATGGATATGGAATTTATTCGTATTGGCAAAGAACATTCAGTGACTATGAAAAACAAAGGACAGGTAAGTGATGCTGACGGACGGGGCCGTTGGTATCGCTTTCATTTAATTCATTTTTTTCGTTTAACAATTCATGTTCATAAAGTTTAATTATAAGGTTATATGTCCCCATGTTTCTTAGTGTCCCTTTCTGTGTCGCCCCTAGTGGGTAATAAAGAATAAGAAAAACGTCACCACTTCGTTTGACGTCGGTTCGTGTTTTTACGCTCTGTAAAATCGGTAAAAAGACAAAAGCGTGGTTGTTGTTGTGAAATTTCTGAACGGCGTTGACGCGGTTTCGCGTTTCGCTCGTTCATCAGCGCGTTAACTTTTTTCTTGTTTTTTGCGGCCGTTTTCGGTCTGTCAGACAGAAGGAAATGGAGTATGAGTCTCTAACAGACTTGTCCACGACAGATGAGGAACTGGAACAGGCAATTGCAGTGAAGCTGATGGAGGAAAAGGCTGGAGTTTTCGAGTCTTTATCAGACTTGTCCTGAGAAGGAGCTAGAAATGGCAGCAAGGAAATTGGAAAAGAAGCTGAGTTATACTTATGCCGGTGTAACCAAGAAGGCGGAAGAGAAAGGGGTCGACTTGGCCAAGCTACCAAGTTACCAGAAACACATGAAAAAGGAAAGCGGTGAGGTGGAACTATCACCGACACCCAGGAGAAAAGAATGGTATGATAAGAGGACCATTGTTTACAGGGTGTGCGCAAACGAAAGGAAGAGGGTAGAAGTTGTATCCATGGAATGGATAGAGGAAGCCCTGCGAAGAACTGAGGAGGAAATAAATTTTCTGACTCGAGGATCCAGTACGGGACCGTAGTTTTGCACTTTAAAAGTGAATCTGCAGCGAGGAAGATGGCAGCGAAGGCGGTGAAGTCGGAAAAGGTAACACTGTTACCGACGTATTTAAACAGGAGGATTACACGAATAAGGGTGGAGGGAGTGCCACCAAACGTGGAGGCAGAATGGATTGTGGCGGCTGTGATCAGCGCCACGAGGACGAAGTGGATATTCTCCATGCCTCGGTTAAGTCCGAGGGCTGGAGAGGCGTAACAGTGGAGCTGAACGTACGGCAGAGACCGAGGTACTGGTGGACCTGACGGAAAGCATCAGACTGGGAGAAGTGATCATGAGAGTGTGGGTGGAGGGCAGGGCTCCACGTTGTTACAAGTGTGGCCTGAGGGGTCACATAAGAGCCTTCTGCCCTCCCCCAGGGAAAGAAATGGATCCCGAACCAGAGAGAGAGAAGCAGAAACCAGAGGAGAAGGAAACAGAGGAAGAGAATACACAGAAATGGAAGAAGCTGGAAGTAAGAGGAAAGAAGAATACGTGGAAAAGAAAATAATATGGAACTGCAAATCCACCCCAAAACCACCCACGCCCTCTGAGTCCCACCCTATCCATGCAGACATTGAACCCACCCGCTCCCCCCCAACAAGAAAACAAAAGAAAAAAAAAATACACACACACAAGAGATTGAAATCGATATCAGGCCGTACATTTGTACTATGACTGAACAGAAAGAAGTTAAAAGTCTAATGGAAGAGTATAAATGGTATGATGTTGGTGAGACTAGGTATGCTGTGATTGAAAAGAAGAACATAGGTGACTTTATGGTGATGTGTGAATGCGAGAATTGGGAGGTGAAAGATATAAGAATGAGCGATGAATTCGTGGAAAATATGATATATTCGGAGTAAGAATGGATATGGAATTTGTTCGTATTGGCAAGGAACATTCAAGTGACTATGAAAAACAAAGGACAGGTAAGTGATGCTGACGGACGGGGCCGTTGGTATCGCTTTCATTTAATCATTTTTTCGTTTAACAATTCATGTTCATAAAGTTTAATTATAATGTTCTATGTCCCCATGTCTCTTAGGTGTCCCCTTCTGTGTCGCCCCTAGTGGGTAATAAAGAAATCAACCACTTTCGTTTGACGTCGGTCGTGTTTTTTTTACGCTCTGTAAAATTCGGTAAAAAAGAACAAAAAGCGTGGTTGTTGTTGTGGAAATTCTGAACGGCGTTGACGCGGTTTCGCGTTTCGCTCGTTCAGCGCGTTAAACTTTTTTCTGTTTTGGCGGCCGTTTTCGGTCTGTCAGACAGAAGGAAATGGACTATGAGTCTCTAACAGACTTGTCCACGACAGATGAGGAACTGGAACAGGCAATTGCAGTGAAGCTGATGGAGGAAAAGGCTGGAGTTTTCGAGTCTTTATCAGACTTGTCTGAGAAGGAGCTAGAAATGGCAGCAAGGAAATTGGAAAAGAAGCTGAGTTATACTTATGCCGGTGTAACCAAGAAGCGAAGAGAAAGGGGTCGACTTGGCCAAGCTACCAAGTTACCAGAAACACATGAAAAAGGAAAGCGGTGAGGTGGAACTATCACCGACACCCAGGAGAAAAGAATGTATGATAAGAGGACCATTGTTTACAGGGTGTTGCGCAAACGAAAGGAAGAGGTAGAAGTTGTATCCATGGAATGGATAGAGGAAGCCCTGCGAAGAACTGAGGAGGAAATAAATTTTCTGACTCGAGGATCCAAGTACGGGACCGAGTTGTGCACTTTAAAAGTGAATCTGCAGCGAGGAAGATGGCAGCGAAGGCGGTGAAGTCGGAAAAGGTAACACTGTTACCCGACGTATTAAAACAGGAGAATTACACGAATAAGGGTGAGGGAGTGCCACCAAACGTGGAGGCAGAATGGATTGTGGCGGCTGTGATCAGCGGCCACGAGGACGAAGTGGATATTCTCCATGCCTCGGTTAAGTCCGAGGGCTGGAGAGGCGTAACAGTGGAGCTGAACGTACAGGCAGAGACCGAGTACTGGTGGACCTGACGAAAGCATCAGACTGGGAGAAGTGACATGAGAGTGTGGGTGGAGGGCAGGGCTCCACGTTGTTACAAGTGTGGCCTGAGGGGTCACATAAGAGCCTTCTGCCCTCCCCCAGGGAAAGAAATGGATCCCGAACCAGAGAGAGAGAAGCAGAAACCCAGAGAAAGGAAACAGAGGAAGAGAATACACAGAAATGGAAGGAAGCTGGAAGTAAGAGGAGAGAAGAATACGTGGAAAAGAAAATAATATGGAACTCCAATCCACCCCAAAACCACCCACGTCCCTCTGAGTCCCACCCTATCCATGCAGACATTGAACCCACCCGCCCCCTCCCCCCCAACAAGAAAACAAAAGAAAAAAAAGAATACACACCCACACACAGATTGAATCGATATATCAGGCCGTACATTTGTACTATGACTGAACAGAAAGAAGTTAAAAGTCTAATGGAAGAGTATAAATGGTATGATGTTGGTGAGACTAGGTATGCTGTGATTGAAAGAAGAACATAGGTGACTTTATGGTGATGTTTGAATGCGAGAATTGGGAGGTGAAAGATATAAGAATGAGCGATGAATTCGTGGAAAATATGGATGAGTATTTCGGAGTAAGAATGGATATGGAATTTGTTCGTATTGGCAAGAACATTCAAGTGACTATGAAAAACAAAGGACAGAAGTGATGCTGACGGACGGGGCCGTTGGTATCGCTTTCATTTAATCATTTTTTCGTTTAAAACAATTCATGTTCATAAAGTTTAATTATAATGTTATATGTCCCCATGTTTCTTAGTGTCCCTTTCTGTGTCGCCCCTAGTGGGTAATAAAGAAATAAGAAACGTCACCACTTCGTTTGACGTCGGTTGTGTTTTTTTTCGGCTCCTGAAAATTCGGTAAAAAGAACAAAAAGCGTGTTTGTTGTTGTGGAAATTCTGAACGGCGTTGACGCGGTTTCGCGTTTCGCTCGTTCAGCGCGTTAAACTTTTTTTTGTTTTTGGCGGCCGTTTTCGGTCTGTCAGACAGAAGGAAATGGACTATGAGTCTCTAACAGACTTTCCACGACAGATGAGGAACTGGAACAGGCAATTGCAGTGAAGCTGATGGAGGAAAAGGCTGGAGTTTTCGAGTCTTTATCAGACTTGTCTGAGAAGGACTAGAAATGGCAGCGAGGAATTTGGAAAAGAAGCTGAGTTATACTTATGCCGGTGTAACCAAGAAGGCGGAAGAGAAAGGGGTCGACTTGGCCAAGCTACCAAGTTACCAGAAACACATGAAAAAGGAAAGCGGTGATTGGAACTATCACCGACACCCAGGAGAAAAGAATGGTATGATAGAGGACCATTGTTTACAGGGTGTGCGCAAACGAAAGGAAGAGGGTAGAAGTTGTATCCATGGAATGGATAGAGGAAGCCCTGCGAAGAACTGAGGAGGAAATAAATTTTCTGACTCGAGGATCCAAGTACGGGACCGTAGTTGTGCACTTTAAAAGTGAATCTGCAGCGAGGAAGATGGCAGCGAAGGCGGTGAAGTCGGAAAAGGTAACACTGTTACCTACGTATTTAAACAGGAGGATTACACGAATAAGGGTGGAGGAGTGCCACCAAACGTGGAGGCAGAATGGATTGTGGCGGCTGTGATCAGCGGCCACGAGGACGAAGTGGATATTCTCCATGCCTCGGTTAAGTCCGAGGGCTGGAGAGGCGTAACAGTGGAGCTGAACGTACAGGCAGAGACCGAGGTACTGGTGGACCTGACGGAAAGCATCAGACTGGGAGAAGTGATCATGAGAGTGTGGGTGGAGGGCAGGGCTCCACGTTGTTACAAGTGTGGCCTGAGGGGTCACATAAGAGCCTTCTGCCCTCCCCCAGGGAAAAGAATGGATCCCGAACCAGAGAGAGAGAGCAGAACAGAGAAGGAGAAGGAAACAGAGGAAGAGAATACACAGAAATGGAAGGAAGCTGGAAGTAAGAGGAAGAGAAGAATACGTGGAAAAGAAAATAATATGGAACTCCAATCCACCCCAAAACCACCCACGCCCTCTGAGTCCCACCCTATCCATGCAGACATTGAACCCACCCGCTCCCCCCCCACAACAAAAAACAAAAGAAAAAAAGAATACACACACAAGAAGATTGAAATCGATATCAGGCCGTACTTTGTACTATGACTGAACAGAAAGAAGTTAAAAGTCTAATGGAAGAGTATAAATGGTATGATGTTTGTGAGACTAGGTATGCTGTGATTGAAAAGAAGAACATAGGTGACTTATGGTGATGTGTGAATGCGAGAATTGGGAGGTGAAAGATATAAGAATGAGCGATGAATTCGTGGAAAATATGGATGAGTATTTCGGAGTAAAATGGATATGGAATTTGTTCGTATTGGCAAGGAACATTCAAGTGACTATGAAAAACAAAGGACAGGTAAGTGATGCTGACGGACGGGGCCGTTGGTATCGCTTTCATTTAATCATTTTTTCGTTTAACAATTCATGTTCATAAAGTTTAATTATAATGTATATGTCCCCATGTTTCTTAGTGTCCCTTTCTGTGTCGCCCCTAGTGGGTAATAAAGAAATAAGAACGTCACCACTCGTTTGACGTCGTCGTTGTGTTTTTTTTCGGCTCCTGTAAAATTCGGTAAAAAAGAACAAAAAGCGGTGTTTTGTTGTTGTGGAAATTCTGAACGGCGTTGACGCGGTTTCGCGTTTCGCTCGTTCAGCGCGTTAAACTTTTTTCTTTTGTTTGGCGGCCGTTTTCGGTCTGTCAGACAGAAGAAATGGACTATGAGTCTCTAACAGACTTGTCCACGACAGATGAGGAACTGGAACAGGCAATTGCAGTGAAGCTGATGGAGGAAAAGGCTGGAGTTTTCGAGTCTTTATCAGACTTGTCTGAGAAGGAGCTAGAAATGGCAGCAAGGAATTTAGAAGAGAAGCTGAGTTATACCTATGCCGGTGTAACCAAGAAGGCGGAAGAGAAAGGGGTCGACTTGGCCAAGCTACCAAGTTACCAGAAACACATGAAAAAGGAAAGCGGTGAGGTGGAACTGGCCCGACACCCAGGAGAAAAGAATGGTATGATAAGAGGACCATTGTTTACAGGTGTTTTCGCAAACGAAAGGAAGAGGGTAGAAGTTGTATCCATGGAATGGATAGAGGAAGCCCTGCGAAGAACTGAGGAGGAAATAAACTTTCTGACTCGAGGATCCAAGTATGGGACCGTAGTTGTGCATTTTAAAAGTGAATCTGCAGCGAGAAGATGGCGGCGAAGGCGGTGAAGTCGGAAAAGGTAACACTGTTACCTACGTATTTAAACAGGAGGATTACACGAATAAGGGTGGAGGGAGTGCCACCAAACGTGGAGGCAGAATGGATTGTGGCGGCTGTGATCAGCGGCCACGAGGACGAAGTAGATATTCTCCATGCCTCGGTAAGTCCGAGGGCTGGAGGCGTAACAGTGGAGCTGAACGTACAGGCAGAGACCGAGGTACTGGTGGACCTGACGGAAAGCATCAGACTGGAGAAAGTGATCATGAGAGTGTGGGTGGAGGGCAGGGCTCCACGTTGTTACAAGGTGGCCTGAGGGGTCACATAAGACCTTTCTGCCCTCCTCAGGGAAAGAAATGGATCCCGAACCAGAGAGAGAGAAGCAGAAACCAGAGGAGAAGGAAACAGAGGAAGAGAATACACAGAAATGGAAGGAAGCTGGAAGTAAGATGAAGAAAGAATACGTGGAAAAAAAGAAATAATATGGAACTGCAATCCACCCCAAAACCACCCACGCCCTCTGAGTCCCACCCTATCCATGCAGACATTGAACCCACCCGCTCCCCCCCAACAAGAAAACAAAAGAAAAAAAAGAATACACACACAAGAGATTGAAATCGATATCAGGCGAGTACATTTGTACTATTGACTGAACTGACGAAAGAAGTTAAAAGTCTAATGGAAGAGTATAAATGGTATGATGTTGGTGAGACTAGGTATGCTGTGATTGAAAAGAAGACATAGGTGACTTTATGGTGATGTTTGAATGCGAGAATTGGGAGGTGAAAGATATAAGAATGAGCGATGAATTCGTGGAAAATATGGATGAGTATTTCGGAGTAAGAATGGATATGGAATTTGTTCGTATTGGCAAGGAACATTCAAGTGACTATGAAAAACAAGGACAGGTAAGTGATGCTGACGGACGGGGCCGTTGGTATCGCTTTCATTTTATCATTTTTTCGTTTAAAACAATTCATTTTCATAAAGTTTAATTATAATGTTCTATGTCCCCATGTCTGTTGGTGTCCCCTTCTGTGTCGCCCCTAGTGGGTAATAAAGAAATCACCACTTCGTTTGACGTCGGTTGTGTTTTTTTTTTGGCTCCTGAAAATTCGGTAAAAAAGAACAAAAAGCGGTTGTTGTTGTGTTGGAATTCTGAACGGCGTTGACGCGGTTTCGCGTTTCGCTCGTTCAGCGCGTTAAACTTTTTTCTGTTTTGGCGGCCGTTTTCGGTCTGTCAGACGGAAGGAAATGGACTATGAGTCTCTGACAGACTTGTCCACGACAGATGAGGAACTGGAACGGGCAATTGCAGTGAAGCTGATGGAGGAAAAGGCTGGAGTTTTCGAGTCTTTATCAGACTCGCCTACGTCTGAGAAGGAGCTAGAAATGGCAGCGAGGAATTTGGAAAAGAAGCTGAGTTATACTTATGCCGGTGTAACCAAGAAGGCGGAAGAGAAAGGGGTCGACTTGGCCAAGCTACCATTTACCAGAAACACATGAAAAAGAAAGCGGTGAGGTGGAACTATCACCGACACCCAGGAGAAAAGAATGGTATGATAAGAGGACCATTGTTTACAGGGTGTGCGCAAACGAAAGGAAGAGGGTAAGAAGTTGTATCCATGGAATGGATAGAGGAAGCCCTGCGAAGAACTGAGGAGGAAATAAATTTTCTGACTCGAGATCCAAGTACGGGACCGTAGTTGTGCACTTTAAAAGTGAATCTGCAGCGAGGAAGATGGCAGCGAAGGCGGTGAAGTCGGAAAAGGTACACTGTTACCTACGTATTTAAACAGGAGGATTACACGAATAAGGGTGGAGGGAGTGCCACCAAACGTGGAGGCAGAATGGATTGTGGCGGCTGTGATCAGCGGCCACGAGGACGAAGTGGATATTCTCCATGCCTCGGTTAAGTCCGAGGGCTGGAGGGCGTAACAGTGGAGCTGAACGTACAGGCAGAGACCGAGGTACTGGTGGACCTGACGGAAAGCATCAGACTGGGAGAAGTGATCATGAGAGTGTGTGGAGGGCAGTGCTCCACGTTGTTACAAGTGTGTGGCCTGAGGGGTCACATAAGAGCCTTCTGCCCTCCCCCAGGGAAGAAATGGATCCCGAACCAGAAGAGAGAAGCAGAAACCAGAGGAGAAGGAAACAGAGGAAGATACACAGAAATGGAAGGAAGCTGGAAGTAAGAGGAAGAGAAGAATACGTGGAAAAGAAATATATGGAACTCCAATCCACCCCAAAACCAAACCACCCACGCCCTCTGAGTCCCACCCTATCCATGCAGACATTGAACCCACCCGCTCCCCCCCAACAAGAAAACAAAGAAAAAAAAGAATACACACACACAAAGATTGAAATCGATATCAGGCCGTACATTTGTACTATGACTGAACAGAAAGAAGTTAAAAGTCTAATGGAAGAGTATAAATGGTATGATGTTGGTGAGACTAGGTATGCTGTGATTGAAAAGAAGAACATAGGTGACTTTATGGTGATGTGTGAATGCGAGAATTGGGAGGTGAAAGATATAAGAATGAGCGATGAATTCGTGGAAAATATGGATGAGTATTTCGGAGTAAGAATGGATATGGAATTTGTTCGTATTGGCAAGGAACATTCAAGTGACTATGAAAAACAAAGGACAGGTAAGTGATGCTGACGGACGGGGCCGTTGGTATCGCTTTCATTTAATCATTTTTTCGTTTAACAATTCATGTTCATAAAGTTTAATTATAATGTTATATGTCCCCATGTTTCTTAGTGTGTCCCTTTCTGTGTCGCCCCTAGTGGGTAATAAGAAATAAGAAACGTCACCACTTCGTTTGACGTCGTTGTGTTTTTTTTCGGCTCCTGAAAATTCGGTAAAAAAGAACAAAAAGCGGTTTTGTTGTTGTGGAAATTCTGAACGGCGTTGACGCGGTTTCGCGTTTCGCTCGTTCAGCGCGTTAAACTTTTTTCTGTTTTGGCGGCCGTTTTCGGTCTGTCAGACAGAAGGAAATGGACTATGAGTCTCTAACAGACTTGTCCCCGACAGATGAGGAACTGGAACGGCAATTGCAGTGAAGCTGATGGAGGAAAAGGCTGGAGTTTTCGAGTCTTTATCAGACTCGCCTACGTCTGAGAAGGAGCTAAGAAATGGCAGCGAGGAATTTGGAAAAGAAGCTGAGTTATACTTATGCCGGTGTAACCAAGAAGGCGGAAGAGAAAGGGGTCGACTTGGCCAAGCTACCAAGTTACCAGAAACACATGAAAAAGAAAGCGGTGAGGTGGAACTATCACCGACACCCAGGAGAAAAGAATGGTATGATAAGAGGACCATTGTTTACAGGGTGTGCGCAAACGAAAGGAAGAGGGTAGAAGTTGTATCCATGGAATGGATAGAGGAAGCCCTGCGAAGAACTGAGGAGGAAATAAATTTTCTGACTCGAGATCCAAGTACGGGACCGTAGTTGTGCACTTTAAAAGTGAATCTGCAGCGAGGAAGATGGCAGCGAAGGCGGTGAAGTCGGAAAAGGTAACACTGTTACCTACGTATTTAAACAGGAGGATTACACGAATAAGGGTGGAGGGAGTGCCACCAAACGTGGAGCAGAATGGATTGTGGCGGCTGTGATCAGCGGCCACGAGGACGAAGTGGATATTCTCCATGCCTCGGTTAAGTCCGAGGGCTGGAGAGGCGTAACAGTGGAGCTGAACGTACAGGCAGAGACCGAGGTACTGGTGGACCTGACGGAAAGCATCAGACTGGGAGAAGTGATCATGAGAGTGTGGGTGGAGGGCAGGGCTCCACGTTGTTACAAGTGTGGCCTGAGGGGTCACATAAGAGCCTTCTGCCCTCCCCCAGGGAAAGAAATGGATCCCGAACCAGAGAGAGAGAAGCAGAAACCAGAGGAGAAGGAACAGAGGAAGAGAATACACAGAAATGGAAGGAGCTGGAAGTAAGAGGAAGAGAAGAATACGTGGAAAAGAAAATAATATGGAACTCCAATCCACCCCAAAACCACCCCGCCCTCTGAGTCCCACCCTACCCATGCAGACATTGAACCCACACCCGCTCCCCCCCAACAAGAAAACAAAAGAAAAAAAGAATACACCACACAAGAGATTGAATCGATATCAGGCCGTACTTTTGTACTATGACTGAACAGAAAGAAGTTAAAAGTCTAATGGAAGAGTATAAATGGTATGATGTTGGTGAGACTAGTATGCTGTGATTGAAAAGAAGAACATAGGTGACTTTTATGTGATGTGTGAATGCGAGAATTGGGAGGTGAAAGATATAAGAATGAGCGATGAATTCGTGGAAAATATGGATGAGTATTTCGGAGTAAGAATGGATATGGAATTTGTTCGTATTGGCAAGGAACATTCAAGTGACTATGAAAAACAAAGGACAGGTAAGTGATGCTGACGGACGGGGCCGTTGGTATCGCTTTCATTTAATCATTTTTTCGTTTAACAATTCATGTTCATAAAGTTTAATTATAATGTTATATGTCCCCATGTTTCTTAGTGTCCCTTTCTGTGTCGCCCCTAGTGGGTAATAAAGAAATAAGAAACGTCACCACTTCGTTTGACGTCGGTTGTGTTTTTTTCGGCTCCTGAAAATTCGGTAAAAAAACAAAAAAAAGCGGTGTTGTTGTTGTGGAAATTCTGAACGGCGTTGACGCGGTTTCGCGTTTCGCTCGTTCAGCGCGTTAAACTTTTTTCTGTTTTGGCGGCCGTTTTCGGTCTGTCAGACGGAAGGAAATGGACTATGAGTCTCTGACAGACTTGTCCACGACAGATGAGGAACTGGAACGGGCAATTGCAGTGAAGCTGATGGAGGAAAAGGCTGGAGTTTTCGAGTCTTTATCAGACTCGCCTACGTCTGAGAAGGAGCTAGAAATGGCAGCGAGGAATTTGGAAAAGAAGCTGAGTTATACTTATGCCGGTGTAACCAAGAAGGCGGAAGAGAAAGGGGTCGACTTGGCCAAGCTACCAAGTTACCAGAAACACATGAAAAAGGAAAGCGGTGAGGTGGAACTATCACCGACACCCAGGAGAAAAGAATGGTATGATAAGAGGACCATTGTTTACAGGGTGTGCGCAAACGAAAGGAAGAGGGTAGAAGTTGTATCCATGGAATGGATAGAGGAAGCCCTGCGAAGAACTGAGGAGGAAATAAATTTTCTGACTCGAGGATCCAAGTACGGGACCGTAGTTGTGCATTTTAAAAGTGAATCTGCAGCGAGGAAGATGGCAGCGAAGGCGGTGAAGTCGGAAAAGGTAACACTGTTACCTACGTATTTAAACAGGAGGATTACACGAATAAGGGTGGAGGGAGTGCCACCAAACGTGGAGGCAGAATGGATTGTGGCGGCTGTGATCAGCGGCCACGAGGACGAAGTGGATATTCTCCATGCCTCGGTTAAGTCCGAGGGCTGGAGAGGCGTAACAGTGGAGCTGAACGTACAGGCAGAGACCGAGGTACTGGTGGACCTGACGGAAGCATCAGACTGGAGAAGTGATCATGAGAGTGTGGGTGGAGGGCAGGGCTCCACGTTGTTACAAGTGTGGCCTGAGGGGTCACATAGAGCCTTCTGCCCTCCCCCAGGGAAAGAAATGGATCCCGAACCAGAGAGAGAGAAGCAGAAACCAGAGGAGAAGGAACAGAGGAAGAGAATACACAGAAATGGAAGGAAGCTGGAAGTAAGAGAAGAGAAGAATACGTGGAAAAGAAAATAATATGGAACTGCAATCCACCCCAAAACCACCACCACACGCCCTCTGAGTCCCACCCTATCCATGCAGACATTGAACCCACCCGCTCCCCCCCAACAAGAAAACAAAAGAAAAAAAAGAATACACACACACAAGAGATTGAATCGATATCAGGCCGTACATTTGTACTATGACTGAACAGAAGAAGTTAAAAGTCTAATGGAAGAGTATAAATGGTATGATGTTGGTGAGACTAGGTATGCTGTGATTGAAAAAAGAACATAGGTGACTTTATGGTGATGTGTGAATGCGAGAATTGGAGGTGAAAGATATAAGAATGAGCGATGAATTCGTGGAAAATATGGATGAGTATTTCGGAGTAAGAATGGATATGGAATTTGTTCGTATTGGCAAGGAACATTCAAGTGACTATGAAAAACAAAGGACAGTAAGTGATGCTGACGGACGGGGCCGTTGGTATCGCTTTCATTTAATCATTTTTTCGTTTAACAATTCATGTTCATAAAGTTTAATTATAATGTTATATGTCCCCATGTTTCTTAGTGTCCCTTTCTGTGTCGCCCCTAGTGGGTAATAAAGAAATAAGAAACGTCACCACTTCGTTTGACGTCGGTTGTGTTTTTTTCGGCTCCTGAAAATTCGGTAAAAAAGAAAACAAAAGCGTGGTTGTTGTTGTGGAAATTCTGAACGGCGTTGACGCGGTTTCGCGTTTCGCTCGTTCAGCGCGTTAACTTTTTTCTGTTTTGGCGGCCGTTTTCGGTCTGTCAGACAGAAGGAAATGGACTATGAGTCTCTAACAGACTTGTCCACGACAGATGAGGAACTGGAACAGGCAATTGCAGTGAAGCTGATGGAGGAAAAGGCTGGAGTTTTCGAGTCTTTATCAGACTTGTCTGAGAAGAGCTAGAAATGGCAGCAAGGAAATTGGAAAAGAAGCTGAGTTATACTTATGCCGGTGTAACCAAGAAGGCGGAAGAGAAAGGGGTCGACTTGGCCAAGCTACCAAGTTACCAGAAACACATGAAAAAGGAAAGCGGTGAGGTGGAACTATCACCGACACCCAGGAGAAAAGAATGGTATGATAAGAGGACCATTGTTTACAGGGTGTTCGCAAACGAAAGGAAGAGGGTAGAAGTTGTAACCATGGAATGGATAGAGGAAGCCCTGCGAAGAACTGAGGAGGAAATAAATTTTCTGACTCGAGGATCCAAGTACGGGACCGTAGTTGTGCATTTTAAAAGTGAATCTGCAGCGAGGAAGATGGCGGCGAAGGCGGTGAAGTCGGAAAAGGTAACACTGTTACCTACGTATTTAAACAGGAGGATTACACGAATAAGGTGGAGGGAGTGCCACCAACGTGGAGGCAGAATGGATTGTGGCGGCTGTGATCAGCGGCCACGAGGACGAAGTAGATATTCTCCATGCCTCGTTAAGTCCGAGGCTGGAGAGGCGTAACAGTGGAGCTGAACGTACAGGCAGAGACCGAGGTACTGTGGACCTGACGGAAAGCATCAGACTGGAGAAGTGATCATGAGAGTGTGGGTGGAGGCAGGGCTCCACGTTGTTACAAGTGTGGCCTGAGGGGTCACATAAGAGCCTTCTGCCCTCCCCCAGGGAAAAATGGATCCCGAACCAGAGAGAGAGAAGCAGAAACCAGAGGAAGAAGAAACAGAGGAAGAGAATACACAGAAATGGAAGGAAGCTGGAAGTAAGAGGAAGAGAAGAATACGTGGAAAAGAAAATAATATGGAACTCCAATCCACCCCAAAACCACCCACGCCCTCTGAGTCCCACCCTATCCATGCAGACATTGAACCCCCCCGCTCCCCCCCAACAAGAAAACAAAAGAAAAAAAGAATACACACACACAAGAGATTGAAATCGATATCAGAGGCCGTACATTTGTACTATGACTGAACAGAAAGAAGTTAAAAGTCTAATGGAAGAGTATAAATGGTATGATGTTGGTGAGACTAGGTATGCTGTGATTGAAAAGAAGAACATAGGTGACTTTATGGTGATGTGTGAATGCGAGAATTGGGAGGTGAAAGATATAAGAATGAGCGATGAATTCGTGGAAAATATGGATGAGTATTTCGGAGTAAGAATGGATATGGAATTTGTTCGTATTGGCAAGGAACATTCAAGTGACTATGAAAAACAAAGGACAGGTAAGTGATGCTGACGGACGGGGCCGTTGGTATCGCTTTCATTTAATCATTTTTTCGTTTAACAATTCATGTTCATAAAGTTTAATTATAATGTTATATGTCCCCATGTTTCTTAGTGTCCCTTTCTGTGTCGCCCCTAGTGGGTAATAAAGAAATAAGAAACGTCACCACTTCGTTTGACGTCGGTGTGTTTTTTTTCGGCTCCTGAAAATTCGGTAAAAAGAACAAAAAGCGTGGTTGTTGTTGTGGAAACTCTGAACGGCGTTGACGCGGTTTCGCGTTTCGCTCGTTCAGCGCGTTAAACTTTTTTCTGTTTTGGCGGCCGTTTTCGGTCTGTCAGACAGAAGGAAATGGACTATGAGTCTCTAACAGACTTGTCCCACGCAGATGAGGAACTGGAACAGGCAATTGCAGTGAAGCTGATGGAGGAAAAGGCTGGAGTTTTCGAGTCTTTATCAGACTTGTCTGAGAAGGAGCTAGAAATGGCAGCAAGGAAATTGGAAAAGAAGCTGAGTTATACTTATGCCGGTGTAACCAAGAAGGCGGAAGAGAAGGGGTCGACTTGGCCAAGCTACCAAGTTACCAGAAACACATGAAAAAGGAAAGCGGTGAGGTGGAACTATCACCGACACCCAGGAGAAAAGAATGGTATGATAAGAGGCCATTGTTTACAGGGTGTTCGCAAACGAAAGGAAGAGGGTAGAAGTTTAACCATGGAATGGATAGAGGAAGCCCTGCGAAGAACTGAGGAGGAAATAAATTTTCTGACTCGAGGATCCAAGTATGGGACCGTAGTTGCATTTTTTTAAAAGTGAATCTGCAGCGAGGAAGATGGCGGCGAAGGCGGTGAAGTCGGAAAAGGTAACACTGTTACCTACGTATTTAACAGGAGGATTACACGAATAAGGGTGGAGGGAGTGCCACCAAACGTGGAGGCAGAATGGATTGTGGCGGCTGTGATCAGCGGCCACGAGGACGAAGTAGATATTCTCCATGCCTCGGTTAAGTCCGAGGCTGGAGAGGCGTAACAGTGGAGCTGAACGTACAGGCAGAGACCGAGGTACTGGTGGACCTGACGGAAAGCATCAGACTGGGAGAAGTGATCATGAGAGTGTGGGTGGAGGC
Source organism: Octopus sinensis (assembly GCF_006345805.1). Classification (NCBI taxonomy): domain Eukaryota; kingdom Metazoa; phylum Mollusca; class Cephalopoda; order Octopoda; family Octopodidae; genus Octopus; species Octopus sinensis. The sequence goes on from NW_021832129.1 coordinate 28,013, forward strand.
AGGGCTCCACGTTGTTACAAGTGTGGCCTGAGGGGTCACATAAGAGCCTTCTGCCCTCCCCCAGGGAAAGAAATGGATCCCGAACCAGAGAGAGAGAAGCAGAAACCAGAGGAGAAGGAAACAGAGGAAGAGAATACACAGAATGGAAGGAAGCTGGAAGTAAGAGGAAGAAGAATACGTGGAAAAGAAAATAATATGGAACTCCAATCCACCCCAAAACCACCCACGCCCTCTGAGTCCCACCCTATCCATGCAGACATTGAACCCCCCCTCTCCCCCCACAACAAGAAAACAAAAGAAAAAAAAGAATACACACACACAAGAGATTGAAATCGATATCAGGCCGTACATTTGTACTATGACTGAACAGAAAGAAGTTAAAAGTCTAATGGAAGAGTATAAATGGTATGATGTTGGTGAGACTAGGTATGCTGTGATTGAAAAGAAGAACATAGGTGACTTTATGGTGATGTGTGAATGCGAGAATTGGGAGGTGAAAGATATAAGAATGAGCGATGAATTCGTGGAAAATATGGATGAGTATTTCGGAGTAAGAATGGATATGGAATTTGTTCGTATTGGCAAGGAACATTCAAGTGACTATGAAAAACAAGGACAGGTAAGTGATGCTGACGGACGGGGCCGTTGGTATCGCTTTCATTTAATCATTTTTTCGTTTAACAATTCATGTTCATAAAGTTTAATTATAATGTTATATGTCCCCATGTTTCTTAGTGTCCCTTTCTGTGTCGCCCCTAGTGGTAATAAAGAAATAAGAAACGTCACCACTTCTTCGTTTGACGTCGTTGTGTTTTTTTTCGGCTCCTGAAAATTCGGTAAAAAAGAACAAAAAGCGTGGTTGTTGTTGTGGAAATTCTGAACGGCGTTGACGCGGTTTCGCGTTTCGCTCGTTCAGCGCGTTAAACTTTTTTCTGTTTTGGCGGCCGTTTTCGGTCTGTCAGACAGAAGGAAATGGACTATGAGTCTCTAACAGACTTGTCCACGACAGATGAGGAACTGGAACAGGCAATTGCAGTGAAGCTGATGGAGGAAAAGGCTGGAGTTTTCGAGTCTTTATCAGACTTGTCTGAGAAGGAGCTAGAAATGGCAGCAAGGAAATTGGAAAAGAAGCTGAGTTATACTTATGCCGGTGTAACCAAGAAGGCGGAAGAGAAAGGGGTCGACTTGGCCAAGCTACCAAGTTACCAGAAACACATGAAAAAGGAAAGCGGTGAGGTGGAACTATCACCGACACCCAGGAGAAAAGAATGGTATGATAAGAGGACCATTGTTTACAGGGTGTTCGCAAACGAAAGGAAGAGGGTAGAAGTTGTAACCATGGAATGGATAGAGGAAGCCCTGCGAAGAACTGAGGAGGAAATAAATTTTCTGACTCGAGGATCCAGTATGGGACCGTAGTTGTGCATTTTAAAAGTGAATCTGCAGCGAGGAAGATGGCGGCGAAGGCGGTGAAGTCGGAAAAGGTACACTGTTACCTACGTATTTAACAGGAGGATTACACGAATAAGGGTGGAGGGAGTGCCACCAAACGTGGAGGCAGAATGGATTGTGGCGGCTGTGATCAGCGGCCACGAGGACGAAGTAGATATTCTCCATGCCTCGGTTAAGTCCGAGGGCTGGAGAGGCGTAACAGTGGAGCTGAACGTACAGGCAGAGACCGAGGTACTGGTGGACCTGACGGAAAGCATCAGACTGGGAGAAGTGATCATGAGAGTGTGGGTGGAGGGCAGGGCTCCACGTTGTTACAAGTGTGGCCTGAGGGGTCACATAAGAGCCTTCTGCCCTCCCCCAGGGAAAGAATGGATCCCGAACCAGAGAGAGAGAAGCAGAAACAGAGGAGAAGGAAACAGAGGAAGAAATACACAGAAATGGAAGGAAGCTGGAAGTAAGGAAGAGAAGAATACGTGGAAAAGAAAATAATATGGAACTCCAATCCACCCCAAAACCACCCACGCCCTCTGAGTCCCACCCTATCCATGCAGACATTGAACCCACCCCCCCGCTCCCCCCCAACAAAAACAAAAGAAAAAAAAGAATACACACACACAAGAGATTGAAATCGATATCAGGCCGTACATTTGTACTATGACTGAACAGAAAGAAGTTAAAAGTCTAATGGAAGAGTATAAATGGTATGATGTTGGTGAGACTAGGTATGCTGTGATTGAAAAGAAGAACATAGGTGACTTTATGGTGATGTGTGAATTCGAGAATTGGGGGTGAAAGATATAAGAATGAGCGATGAATTCGTGGAAAATATGGATGAGTATTTCGGAGTAAGAATGGATATGGAATTTGTTCGTATTGGCAAGGAACATTCAAGTGACTATGAAAAACAAAGGACAGGTAAGTGATGCTGACGGACGGGGCCGTTGGTATCGCTTTCATTTAATCATTTTTTCGTTTAACAATTCATGTTCATAAAGTTTAATTATAATGTTATATGTCCCCATGTTTCTTAGTGTCCCTTTCTGTGTCGCCCCTAGTGGGTAATAAAGAAATAAGAAACGTTAGCACGCCGTCAGGGTCGGACGTTGTTTTTTGTTCGGAAGGATGGAAAAAAAAGTGAAAAATTGTAAAAAAGACGTAACGGGATCAAATCGCGCGAGGCGTGCCGTTGCTTTTATAGAATGAACGCTCGTCGTTTTTACTTTTATAGAAGTTGTCAATTGTATGGTCCTATGTTTATAACCGTATTTTATTACTAGCTGTTGTTTTTTGGAAAAAAAAAGTTATTTTGATTGTTATTCGAAGTATATTACTTGTTGTCATTTATTAAGTCGCTAATGAGGGGGTAGGCCAATAATGGCCAGCCCGAAGGCGGACAGAACGAGGACCCGAACCCCAGTCCTAAGCAGAGTCCAGTTAGCAGATGTCCAGTCCAGAAAGAATGGGTATTACCCGGTTTTTTTCTCTGATACCGACGAAGAGGAAAAAGCGTAACCAATAAGAAAAATTGTCAGGTACGCAGAATATAGACTGCCAAGCTTGGCAAAGAAGATGTTACCTTCGCCGAAGCGGCAGGTCCCAAAGAAAAAAAATAATTTATCAAACTGGAGGAAATGAGAAGACTATATCAAGAACGGTTATGAAATAAAAATACGGCAGTCACAGGAATCTCGTGAAGGGATAGAGAAAAGAACAATATTTTATAAAACGTATAGAAATAAAGAGAAAAAGATAGACTTCTCATCTGAAAAGGAAGTGGAACTGTGCTTAAAACCCATCTGGGAAAAAATAAAATTTATCACCAGAGGAAAGTGGAGACTAGATTTGAAACGGAAGAAGAAGCAAGAGAACAATCGATGATTCCATTGAGAACGGAGGCGATAACTCTTCTTCCCGTCTACAGAGGAAGACACGTTTCAAAAATCACGGTAATGAATATACCACCGGAGGTCGAACCTGAACAGATAGTGGCCGCAGTCGCCGCAGGACTGGAAGAGAAACTCGAAATCAGGGACGCTACTGTTGAGGACGCCAAAAAGTGGCAAGGACAAAAGGTAAAGATCACGATACAGGTAGAGCCGGCCGTCCTAGAGGAGATGGGAGAGGTAATTCAAATAGGCGACTGCCGGATGGCTGTAATGGTTGAGGACCGGCAGCCCAGGTGTTTTAACTGCGGCAAAAAAAGGCCATATTAAGAAATATTGTAAACCGGAAGAAGGGAAGAAAAAGGAAGAGACCCTAAAACCAACTACACAGGTAACTGTAACAACGACAACACCCATACCAGAAGAAGGGAGGGGTGGTCGCAAACAGCTACAAAGCGAAAACATAAGAACCCCTCCCCGGAGAAAACCAAAAGTGGAGGAGAGAAAAGAGAGGTTAAACAAGCAAAAAAAACCTGAAAAAGAAAATAACGTTTACGCGGCAATAAACACATCGAATAGAGAAGTGATGCGAAGAGTGGAAACTCACCACATCGAAGAAGTGAAAACAGTGATGGGACAAAGAATGTTCAATCTACTTGCTAATGACTTTCGAAAGGATCTGTGCTCATCTATGATGAGTGAAGAAGACGCTAAAAAAGACGTCGAAAAGAAGAACACCTGCACGCCGATTCCACGGGCCCAGGAAGAAGAAGAGACGGGTTCCCCCCCTTCCGCCGGACCCAGACGAACAAGGTAAGCAGACATGGCTGTTCATGTTGGCTGTATAAATGTGCACGGCCTGACATCGACACTGAAACAGGGCGTTTTCCTAAATGATGTCAGGTCGCAGTGTATATGAAGACTAAAACGAAAGTTTGAAAGACAGGCACCATGATCTCTGGCTTCCGTCTTGGTGAACTTTTTTAAGTTTCACCTAAAAAAGGTGGAGCTAGAGAAAGGTGTCTGGATACGTGAGTTTCGAAAAAAGATGGAAGCGTGTCGCACGATTGGTGCGAGTGAAGTGGCCACATGAGCACGCTATGAGTTAGCTGCCGAGTTTCAGTGGGAAAAGCAGGGCTCGTGGGGTCGGCAATCCTGGTGTTCCATCTTCATATGTCATTTTATGTTGTGTTGTAAAATTATATATAATCCGATTTCTTCGATTTTGTTTTCCAATTTTGTGTAAATTTTTAAAGATCATTTTTATGTAATCTCCATTCGTTTCTCATGACCCCAAATCATGATGTATTGTCCCCCTCTATGTTGGCCCCTTGTGGGTAATAAAGAAATAAGAAACGTTAGCACGCCGGGCGAAATGCGTAGTCGTATTTCGTCTGCCGTTATGTTCTGAGTTCAAATTTCCGAGGTCGACTTTGCCTTTCATCCTTTCGGGGTCGATAAATTAAGTACCAGTTACGCACTGGGGTCGATGTAATCAACTTAATCCGTTTGTCTGTCCTTGTTTGTCCCCTCTGTGTTTAGCACCTTGTGGGTAGTAAAGAAATATATTTGTGAAAAAGTATAATTCTTTTCGCCAATAAAGATACCCGGGATTCCATTTTAACCCATTAAGCCCCACTGTCAGGACACCGAGTATTTCCATTTCTACTTGAAGTAAAGGAGTTTTTAATAATTATTGTTTTTTTTTTCATTTTAACCTATTTTCAATCATCTGTAAAAATTTATAAGTAATATTCAAAAATTTAAGTACCCTGGGACTTAATGGGTTAAGGAGGTAGGAGGTGTAAACATTCTGTGCGAAGAAACAAACCACATATAGTTAAACTCATGTCATTCTTTTCCCAAAGATATTACTGGTAAAAGGGAAGTGAAATTCTTTAAATATGGAATGAAAAGAGGACCACTGCCTCGGTGTTTATTCTACGACGGTCTCCGGCTGGAAGAAACAAAGTATGACATTGCCATAGTTTGTGGTATTCAATTAGGGATGGTTATATTCGAACTTCAAATACCCACCCATGGGCTTTCCTCTCTCTCTCTCTCTCAATACTTCTCTTTCTCTCCCCTTCTCCTATCCCTTCTTTTTCTTTCCTCTCCCCTGTCTTTCTTTGTACATCTCTTTTTTTCTCAGCCCCTGTTTGCCCGTTTGTCTATCTGTCTGTCTCTCCCTCTTGCTCTTTCTCTCTCAGCCTCTATGTCTATATCATTATCAATATACGTTGTTTTATTGTTTTGGGTGGGTCATTACGCCAATAATAATAGCAGACGCACTGGTTCAATTCCACTTCTTTATTGTTAGTCAATTGGTTAAGTTTCTAACCAACTAATCGATCGTTTGTTTAATGCGCTGATAACTTTGGAGAGAGAGGGAAAAGAGAGAGAGAGAGAGAGGGGAAAAGGAGAGAGAGAGAGAGGGGGGGAGTTAATAAGTCATTGAAAAGGTTGTGGACAACGACGAAAGAACTTCGACCAACAAACAACCGATTGCTTGTTTAACCAGTTCATTAAACAAACAATCGATTAGTTAGCTGATATCGAACAATTTGACTAATAATAAAGAAGTGGTGTTGAACCTGTGCGTGTGTTATTATTATAATCGGCGTAATGGCTAACAAGATTTGTTTCAACATACGAATTCACAGCGAGAATCTTCCAAGTCAAACACAAAATCGAAAATGTTTATCTCGCCTTCTCTCTCTCCTTTCTTCTCACTTCTTCTCTCTCGGCTTCCCTCTCACTTCTTTTCTCCCTCCTTCTCGCTCTCTTTCTCTGAATTCTATATTCCATTCATTTACCATATTAATTAATCCAGTTTCCTCCTGATGGTGTTTCAATTACCGTATTTGATGGCCAATAAAACGCACTTTTTTAACCCCCAAAATGGCTTTAAAAGTCGCCCTCGTCCAATGCACTCAATGTAGGCTCAAAACGGTATATCTATTTACAAAACATGTGCTGCCATCTGTTGGTGAACAATCGCCTACCGTATGTTTATATCGAATGGGAATGTAATAACTTGCTTGTAATTACCGGTAATAAAATAAAGTTATACAGGTAAGTGGAGGAATTAAAACAGTATTTTAGTGGTATAAGCGTAGGAGTGGCTGTGTGGTAAGTAGCTTGTTTACCAACCACATGGTTCCGGGTTCAGTCCTCCTGCGTGGCACCTTGGGCAAGTGTCTTCTACTATAGCCTCGGGTCGACCAAAGCCTCGTGAGTGGATTTGGTAGACGGAAACTGAAAGAAGCCCGTTGTATATATGTATATATATGTGTGTGTATATGATTGTGTGTCTGTGTTTGTCCCCCCAACATCGCTTGACAACCGATGCTGGTATGTTAACGTCGCCGTAACTTAGCGGTTCAGCAAAAGAGACCGATAGAAAAAGTATTAGGCTTACAAAGAATAAGTACTGGGGTCGATTTGCCCGACTAAGGGCAGTGCTCCAGCATGGCCACAGTCAAATGACTGAAACAAGTAAAAGAGTAATTTATTTTACCAAAGTAAAGCCCAGGCTAGGGTGCGTCCAAGGCACTCGTGCGTCTTAGAGGCTATCAAATGCGGCCATTTCAGCTTTATTTCAATTTCTATCCTATCTAGACAAGTCTTGTTGCTTCACTTGACCACTCGAA
>NW_021832129.1:40000-47500 GCF_006345805.1 Octopus sinensis
ATAAATATATAAATGCATATAATATATGCCTGTGTGTGTGTGTATATATATTTATATTATTTGTAATATATGTATATATATATATATATATATGTAGTATATGATATACATATATTATTTGTAATATATATATATATGTATATGTATATATATATATAAATATATATATATATACATGTGTGTATTTAGTGACTATAAGTATATATGATATAATATAGATATGTATGTATATGTATGTATGTATAAATGACAGATGTGGTGGTGTAGGGGAGAGACAATAGGCAAAGACACAAAGAAAGGGAGTGACGGGGTAGGGAGAGTGTGAGAGAAAAACAAAAAATAAAAATGTGGAGGGAGTAGAATATACCAATGAAAACGAGATGGTGCTCTGATATACAGACATACATTCAGAAATATATATATATATATATATATACATGTTAGTGTGTGTGTGTGTGTATGAAAGGGAATTTCCTTTATTCTAAGTAACTCAGTGAGAGTACTGTATTTTATACGAAATAAACACCAAAAGAAGAAAAGAAGAAAAAATGGTGCGGATTTCTGTATTTGAGATATGAAGGAAAGATTATCTGTTCGTTAGAGATTTGATTTCCTAAAAGAAGTCTGCTACAAAAGCAGAATAAAAATATGGCAACGATAAAATAATATGTCATCTAGAATGTGTTAGAAAATTCCTTGATAAAAGAAAAATAGGATATACATATACATATATATATATATATATAATATATATATATATATATATATATATATATATATATATGGGTGGTGGTGTATGTGTATGTGTGTGTGTGTGTGTGTGTGTGTGTGTACTACACATACATATTTTTTCTTTCTTATATGAAAAACAGGCGGAAGTTTTCGGCGTCATTTTGTTTTTATTATTAATTTTAAGGGGGTGTGGTTGATATGTTCCCGATTTTCTGAAAAATAATGTGTAATGGTGAACATACCAGGAGAAAACTTCTACAAAAATTCCAGTTTTATAACGCAGTTTGCGACCGTGTATGTATGTATGTATGTACGTATGTATGTATGTATGTATGTGTGTATTCATGTATGCATGTATGTATGTATGCATGCATGCATGCATGTATGTATGTATGTATGTGTGTGTGTATGTATGTATGTATGTATGTATGTATGTATGTATGCATGTATGTATGCATGCATGTATGTATGCATGTATGTATGCATGTATGTATGTCGTTTCAAACGCAGTGTGTCTTGAATCTGACGATATTATCAAACGAATATTATAAATGGCCATCTATAGTTATGGTTATAAAAAGTACAGTTCTTATGTAGAACATTTTCGCGATAGATTATGGAGGAGAAGAAGATGGAGAGAATCAAGAAAATATTAGTAACTCATATATATATATATATATATAGATATATATTATATATATATTATACATACATGATAAAATATCATTAACCCTGTATATATAAAACCCCTCTTTCTTTTACACACAGACACTCACATACACATATCGCTCATCCAATCATATGACAAAATATCTAAGACGTCACTCAAGTATATCCAGCAAAAGCTCACAAATCTTTATTTTACCAAAGTGCTGGCACCTCTGACTATCTTAATTCTCTCTTCTGATCAGTTCCTCTGCTTCTGTCTTAGACGCTATGGTATTTCCCTTCATGAAACAGCACTGCTTCAATCTTTCAATCTCCTATACATCTGGCTTGATGTAAAAAGTCTTTTAGAAGTCTCTTGAAAATGTTCTTGCATTCTTTGTACTGCCCGCCGATCATGTATTTTCGCTGCCATTTCATTTTAGAAAATACGTTTTGAAATTTATTCTTCATCCATTCTGGTAATGTGATCAGACTGAGAAAAATAGATATTAGGCAATGATGGTGCGATTGAGAACTTCCATGTCTGAGACATTTTCTTGCCAACAAATGTCCAGCAAGTTACTCAAACAGTTCAGGTAACAATCTATCGAGTTTTCGATGTGTCCCTCTACTTTTCACTGGCAATCAGCCGGACCAATGACTCGGGAGGTTCTCAACTTAGTTTAGAAGATGTGGTCCTTCATCCACAGACATTATAGCAAAGTCTAACGAAGATAATGCTGATTTTGGTAATTCTGCTCTTTATCGATGAGACGAATTCTTCAAAGAACAATGCCAAGCTATGTAAACATGTCTATGAACTGATGATGTTCGACAGTGAATGCGATTAGCGAAATGGTAAACAATGAATAGGTTTAGTTCTCTATGGCTGGTTGAATGGTTGTGTGCTGCGGAAGGAGACTATTGGAACAGAACAAATTCTTCGTCAAATATGTGTTATTGTCATTTAAAATGTTTGTCGTGAAAAGAAACAAGGGATTCATTAGGTTGGTCGGTTTAGGAGAGCAGGTAGTGGGTTGACGGCTACATTAAGAGATATACGTTTTAAAGATTTCTGGTTACCATTATGTATGCATGCATGTGTATGTATGTATGTATTCATATGCCCACGGGCATATAATAATAATAATAATAATAATAATAATAATAATAATAATAATAATGATAATGATAATAATAATAATAATAATGATAATGATAATAATAATAATAATAATATTAATGATAATAATAATAATGATAATAACATCAGCAAAAAGTACCTAAGGGGTGAGAATCCGAGGTTGGGTTCAAAATTCTCCCAGGATACCTGATGAAGGCTGGAGAGTAAGTCAGCCGAAACGTGATAATAACAAAGACGTTGACACAAATCCGTCCAATGTAAATAATGTACAGAATTCTTCATCTCTAAAATATAGAACAGTATACCTTTTTGGCGCAGGAATGGCTGTGTGGTAAGAAGCTTGCTTACCAACCACATGGTTCCGGGTTCAGTCCCTCTGCATGGCACCTTGGCCAAGTGTCTTCTACTATAACCTCGACTAAAGCCTTGTGAGTGGATTTGGTAAGCGGAAACTGAAAGAAGCCCCTCGTATATTTATATATATATATATAATTAGGAAGGTGAATGAATTATCCTGGTATGGATAATTCGGTTAACCGATACCTGGGTAGCAAATTCACGTCAGAAAACACGGTTGAAGCTATATATATATATATATATATATAATATATATATGTATGTATATATATATATGTATATGCGTATGTGTGTGTCTGTGTGTGTGTTTGTGTGTCTGTGTTTGTTCTCACCACCATCGCTTGACAACCGATGATGGTGTGTTTACGTCCCCGTAACATAGCGATTCGACAAAAGTAACCGATAGAATACGTAATAGGCTTACAAAGAATAAGTCCTGGGGCCGATTTGCTCGACTGAAGGCGGTGCTCCAGCATGGCCGCAGTCAATTGACTGAAACAAATAAAAGAATATATGTATGCATGTGTATGTGTTTATGTGTATATGGGTGCATGCGTGTGTGGTTGTATACGCATGTATTACCTATGTGTGCATATTCATGTACGTGTATGTATATGTATTAATATACATTATGCATGTGCGTATGTTAGTTCATGTATGTATATGTATGTATATATGAATGACTGTATGTGAATATATATATATATATATATATATATATATATATTTGAGCATGTATATATGTATGCATGAATGTTTGAAGAATGCGTATATCTTTTGCTGAAGTATATCGACGAATTAGGAAAAAATAGTTTATGAATGTAAACCATTGAAATACTTGTTCAACACCGACTTGCAAATACTCCCTTGTTTTTTATTTGTGGAAAGATGATAAACCAGTAATTGTCCTTCTCGACCGGTTGAAACTGTCTAAGCGAAAACACCCTTCTTCAACTGTGAAATGAAAAATTAACAAATATAAAACAAATAAATAAATTCTGTCAGTATCAGTTTTTCCTCTACATGTTTTTCTAGTATATCGATCAATGGTTCGATTCACTTCCTGTCATCCTTTACTTATATAAACCTGTCGTCTTTTGTCGATATAAACAATTAAACATGTGGAGAACTGATGAATAAATATCAGATAATAAATCAACGGTAATTAAGACCGCAAATAATTAAAGGCCTTTAAACACTAATATGTAATTATATTGCAGTAAATCCAAGTGGAACTGACTTCTATGTCTATACAGAATCAGTTAAAACGATCTTTAAGAGCAATATATCTAGCACGAAAGCATAAATTTTACATATGGTTCCTATATTATGATCAACAGCTGTTTCATTAAGATAAACACACTAAACCTATAATTACATTATTGTAATATATAAAATAAATTAATTGAAGTTGAATCTATATAATTTTAATTAATTATGTATCGCAATTACCTAAGTAGATATTTGGAAGTGTTTATCGTAAGAAAACAGTTGTTGACCATAAATTAAGTATAAACTATACGTGAAATTTTATGCTTTTCTGTTTTTATGCTATATATATATAAATAAATTATCACAATTTCTATCAAAACTGTGCTGGACTGACCTTATCGGCGCGTCGACAAAAAATTAACTTTTCATATTTACTTGTCTCTAAAGTTTACAAGTCTAAGTTTAAGAATCCCGACCTCCTACAACAAATGTTTCCATTCTTGGGATCGATAAAAATATAGTACCAGTCATATACGGAGACTATTACCTTGCAAACAAATTTCTGACTTTGAGCTAATATTCCAAACCATTGTAATTATCTTCAGCGTCTTAACCTAGCCTTTTAGAAATAGGAGATTAATTACCCTCAAATCACACCCTACTGTCTTCAGAGAGGAGGAGGACATTTTAGATGATGTGAAAGGCGATGGATGATCACTTCTTGAATGCGTTTTAACAGTGGTCAGCTCGATCCAGGTTGACCAGAGGCTAATCAACAACAACAACAACTGTTATTAGTTTTCACTCAGTCGTTCTTATATTCGACGCTGTGTGGTCCCATGGTGAGTGCAGCTCACGTATTCCTTTTGATTTCTGATTGCCGGTTCTTCTCTTTGATGGTCGGACATCCCTATATTGGTGCGTGTCTCCAGTTCGCGCAGCCATTATCTGGGAGACTACAAATTGATGCAAACACTCTGGTCACGAATCGAACCCCTGGAGAGAGCTGAAGCCTGCGATCTGTTTACTATGAAATATCGGTCATGGCAATATTTCTAAAGACTTGGAGAAAAACACGATGAGCATCACAGAATCTCATTTCCACCAAAACTTTTGAAACTCACACGGTGTGTCTCTATAATAAAGCACTAAGAGCAACCTCTGCTGCTACTACTACTACTACTACTACTACTACTACTACTACTACTACTACTACTACTACTGCTGCTGCTGCTGCTGCTGCTGCTGATGATGATGATGATGATGATGATGATAATAATAATAATCGTTTCTACTGAAGGCACACCGCCTGAAATTTGTGGGGAGGAGACTAGTCGATTACGTCAACCCCAGTGTTTCCCTGGTACTTAATTTATCGACCCCGAAAGGATGAAATGCAAAGTCGACATCAGCAGAATTTGAACTCGGAATATGAAGACGGACGAAATGCTGCTAAACAATGCTGTGCACAAACACACACACACATACATACACGCACACACATACACAAAACGCGCACACAAGCACACACACACACACATACACATACACAAAAACGCGCACACAAGCACACACACACACACACACACAAACATACACACGTATGTCTATATCGAGGAGAAACATCGATTCTTGGTTTTATGATACAGGTTTCAAATTTTGGCACAAGGCCAGCAATTTCGAAGGGATGGGGGAGGGGTCAAATCGATTAAACCGATCTCGGTACTCAAATGGTATTTATTTTACCGACCCCGACGAAAGTCGATCCTGGCGGAATTTGAACTCAGACGGTATAGACGAACGAAATACCGCAAAGCGTTTAGCTCGGCACAGTGAACGATTCTGTTAGTTTGCCACCTTCTTGGGCTCTGATATTGATTTCTCAACAATGGCAACGAATTTTTGTTAGAGAACATATAGTATTACTGTTACAGCACTATCATCATCATCATCATCAGCAGCAGCAGCATCAACTACATCAACGTCGACAACGAAAACATCAATAGTAAGGATAACTTTAACAATAACAAAACGAAAACAATAGATAGCTGTAGTAATAAAACAATAGCAACAGCAAGAAGAAGAAGAAGAAGAAGAAGAAAAAGAAGAAGGGGAAGAAGAAGAAGAAGAAGAAGAAGAAGAAGAAGAAGAAGAAGAAGAAGAAAAAGAAGGGGAAGAAGGGAAGAAGAAGAAGAAGAAGAAGAATAAAAGAAGAAAAAGGAAGAAGAAGAAGAATAGGAAGAAGAAGGGGAAGAAGAAGAAGTAGAAGAAGAAGAAGTAGAAGAAAAAGAAGAAGAAGAAGAAGAAGAAGGAGAAGAAGAAGAAGAAGAAGAACAGCAACAGCAACAACAACAACAACAACAACAACAGCAACATTGGAAATAGAATATTAGAAAGAAAAGTAATAAGATTTAGTGATATTTTGTTGAGGCAAATTATAAAATGGAATTGTTAAAAGCACTAAAGATAAATCAAGTAGGTTAATTAATTAGAACAATCAGTGTTCAATAAATATATCCGCATGGGTTAAAAAAATGGAAATTTAGGAAATGGATCTCCATCGTTTTCGACGATGAGTATTCAAGTTACTCAAGCAACACAACCAGATCCTCATTGAATTTGTGTATAACTGACCGAGTATTCCATAGAGACGAATACTTTTAATGAAATTCTGGGGCACAATCAATGTGACACAGTGAGAGCGGCATGGCTTGCCTATTGAATTACTGGTACAAGTTTCTTTGTAGTCTCCATCTACATAATTCCTCTGACAAGGTATACCATTAGCCAGAGATGTCTCCGACTAGTATCGAAACAGTGAACTTAAAAGTCACACGCACATGCACGCGGACAGTTTGACGAAGGCGAGCAAGCTAAAATTTCGAAGTCACTGTCAGTCTTTACCGTGTAAAATCTTTATAAATATGTAATTGCCTTTATTTGTAACTTGGCATGAGGACAAGCAATAATCTTCGGATGGAATTTATAAACATTTTATGCATCACTACGCGCGTTTCCACAAATCCCATGTCTCTGAAGACCACAGTCCGTATTCCTGGGATGATTACAGTGTCGTACGTAGTATCCGTGAGCATCGGGTTGATCACCTTCATGGATTCATTTCTTCAGACGATAAAACATTGATGGATGTACAACAGACGGATGTGTATCTCTTTTGATCGGTGATCAAAGGAGACATGTAAGTCGTGGAAACGCGAGTAGCGTTTATGAATTGCATCCAAGGATTATTGTTATCATTGTTATATTTATCCTGCATTATATTCTCGGCACAGCTCGATGTAACCCCAAAAACCTGGTTAACCAGTCAGCCTCATTACATTGTGGCTGACATAATGGAATAGGGGCTTTATTCGCATAATCAAAACATTTCCCGTAAACAAATTTAA
>NW_021832129.1:50000-60000 GCF_006345805.1 Octopus sinensis
CTACCCGCTCCACTCCATGGAGATCCCTTAGATGTTTTGGCAAGCTGTGTGCCTTTGGAACTCAAGCTATCGCAGTACATGTTCCTCACCTTAGATGAGACAGCTGGGACTTTTGGAACAATGCAGTGACGTCCAATTCGAGGTCTGGTACAACTCAGAGTTGCAAAGTTTGGTGCTAGGCACTGTGTATGTGTGTGTGTATATATAAGTATGTATATGTACAAATATGTATGTATAGATGTATTTATGTATACATATATATAATATATATATATATAATATATATATATATATATATATATATATATATATAAATATAAATAAATAGATGAATGTATTTTTACCTTGTTAACAATTAACACGGAAAAATAACTAAATAGTTACCAGGGCAGCAAAATACATACATAATACATATGCATATATAAACACACATATATACATATACAGTAGAACCTCGGTTTACGAACGCCTCTGATCACGAATAAATCATGCTTATAAATATCTATATCTATATGTATACCTATCTATCTATCTATCTATCTATCTATCTATCTATCTATCTATCTATCTATCTATCTATCTATCTATCTATCTATCTATCCATCCATATATATATATATATAATATATATATATATATATATATATATATATATATATATATATATACGCACACACTCATTGATGGTATTCTTCGAAGAGAACCGGTGTCAGGGCAGCGTCCGCCTCAATCCCGGCAGTAGACAATCGTTGTGATATCTGTAGGCGCCCAAGTGATTCGAGTTTCGAAGTGTGCAGTAACAGACGCTCCCATCGCTGAGAACAAAGACTTAAGACTTTGTCATCGTCGGACACCGATGGACCACCAGAAAGCTGTGTGCGTTGATGGAAATACATACATACATACATATATACATACATTCATACATACATACATACATACATACATACATACATACATACATACATACATACATACATACATACATACATACATTGGGGCCCTGGGATATGTAACACAAAGCCTAAATATTAATTTTGAGAAATCAGGCTTCTGAAAACCAGAAAGGATAAGACTGATTCGAAGACTACATATCTTATCTATTACTGGAACTGTAAAAATCTGTAAAACTTTCCAGAAGTTTATCATTTAAGTATATATGTGCAAAACAAAACATACAAATCTTCATACATACATACATACATACATACACGCACACATACATACATACATACATACACATACATACATATATACATACATACATACATACATACATACATACATACATACATACATACATACATACATACATACATACATACATACATGCATATATACATACACCGTTGTTGATGTTGAAATTCCAATGAAGGAACCTTGAATCTAGGTTAGAAACCGGCTCTTATTTTATAGGCAAGAAATTTTGATATAAAACTGAACAATGACATACATACATACATGCATGCACACACACACACACACACACACACCACACACACACACACACACACACACACACGCGTATATATATATAGTTATACATATGATTTTCAAAGAGATCTTTGAAAATCATAAATATATGTATGTGTTTGAAAATCAAAAAGAGGATATCTATGGACAACTGCTTCGAAACTTCCAGCTTCTATATCCAGACTATGAATTCATATCCATACCAATAATAATTGGAGCACTTGCTTTTGTTAGTAAATGCTTAAAGGAGAATCTGGATAAACTGGGATTTTCAGAAAGAGAAATCGATCAGCTAATTCGTACATTATGAGTGTAATCTGGGAGTGGAACAGTAAAAATATGCAAGATTTTCTCAAGTTCCAAATGTGAATTAGTCTGTGTTAACTACATCCCAAAGATGGAGCGTTGTATCTTTGTTGGAAACCTGCTCCCTCTTCAGTGGAAGATTTATAATAATTAAAAGATAGAAGAGACATCCACACACACACACATACATACATACATACATACATACATACATACATACATACATACATACATACATACATACATACACACAGATACTTACATGATACACACACATACATACATACATACATACATACACACACACATACATACATACATACATACATACATACATACATACATACACATCCAAAAATATAGATGTATCAAATTGCCAGTTTTAAAGCAGCAGCCATAAACCTACCAAATTTCACACCATCGGTAAAAGAAATCAAGCGGTAGAAATTAACACAATAACATGGGAACGAGTGTACGCGTGTGTGTATGCTTAAGTGTGTGTATATGTGAATATGTGTGTGTGTTGTATGTGTGTGTATGTGCATATTGGTATATTGTCATTAATTATGAGTGCTACTTAATACAGTTATAATAATTACCCTTAGGAAACTAATATTCTCATATACACACTCATGAACGTATACACACACGCGCGTATCATATATGCAAATATATGGCTACAAGCTTATGTGACATAAATACGGATACTTGATCAAATGTGTTTTATCACTTTACTTCAAATAATGTTTAAACACAGATCCTTACCATGAATATGCTGCATAATGCATACAAACACAACATATATATATATATATATTTTTTTTTCTAGTTTCAGTTCAGAGCTGCGGTCATGCTGATGCACCGCAGTTTATATATATATCTATATAATATATATATATATATATATATATATATATATATATAGATATATATATATTATATACATGTATATATATGTATATGTATTGTATGTATACATTACATATATATTTAAATTTCTATTTAAATGTATGCATATATATATATATATATATATATAATATATATATATATATATATATATATAGTTAATCCAAACATGAAAACACAAGAGAAAACAACAACGCGAGGACGTGGAACAAATATAGTATTATTGGACGCTCAGGAAGGAACATGTATATATGTATATATATTGTGTGTGTGTATATAAATCTATGTATATGTAAGTATATATATATTGTGAGTGCATATATATCTATGTACATGTATGTATATATATTGTATATATATGTGTGTGTATGTGTACATTACATTTATATATTTAAATTTCCATTTAAATGTATGTATATATCTACGCTCCCAGCTTAGTTTTTCTAATGCTCGTTGCTTAGTTTTTCTTGGAGGGCTGGCCGTGATCTAGTAATCTCAAGATTAATCAGCCGAAATTACTACGATGATCCGGTTCTTGACTGAAGACTGAGGGTTTCGAATGTCCTGTCCGTGTTATTGTATCGTCTTCTTGAGTTATACGCTCTTGTCCATGTTGTATTTTTCTACATACCTTAATATATATATATATATATATATATATATATATATATATATATAGATGTATATACTTGATAAGCGTAAGCACCTGTATACGCCAGCTAGTGGCAGAGTTGAGAGGGTATATATCAAATAAAATCAAAAAGAGAACACAAAGGATGTCGTGGTACACGTGTTTCAATCTTTATAAACGACCTGTTCTTACATCATTGTATAATAGATATAAAAGATGGTTTAAAGCTCTCTTAGCTACATGCATTGTTATTCCATAGAGTTACATCACACTATGAGAAATATGAAAAGTCCATGTAGTATTATCCATAGCAATAGGTATATCGTATCTCCCTGAGAAAGTGTATTTGTAAAATTTCACAACCAAAAGGCGTGTAGGGTATCATTAGATTTCGAAAATCCGTTCATATTGTATCACCAGTCAACATAGAGTCTGTGTTGGTTGTGAAATTTTTGGTTGTGAAATTTTACAAATACACACACGCGCGTGCGCACACACACGCACCCCCCCCCCACACACACATCACTCAGCAGTTAGATCGTCGGACCAAGTCATGAGGTTGTCATTTCGATTCCCGGACCGCGCCGTGTACTGTGTTCTTGAGCAAGACACTTTATTTCACTCAGTTGTAGGAATAAGCTGCGATGTCCCTGGTGCCAAGCTGTATCGGCCTTTGCCTTTCCTTTAGATAACATCTGTGGCGTGGAGGCTGGTATGCATGGATGACTACTGGTCTTCCAAAACATCCTTGCCTAGACTGGGTCCTAGAATGTTAACTTTCGAGGTGCAGTCCCATAGTCCATCATGACCGAAGGAGGGACCTTTTATATATATATATATATATATATATATATATATACATGTATATATATGTAATATGTATGGTATGTATACATTACATTATATATTTAAATTTCTATTAAATGTATGCATATATATATATATATATATTATATATAATATATATATATATATATAGTTAATCCAAACATGAAAAACAAAGAGAAAACAACCAACGCGAGGACGTGGAAAAATATAGTATTATTGGACGCTCAGGAAGGAACATGTATATATGTATATATATTGGGTGTGTGTATATAAATCTATGTATATGTAAGTATATATATATTGTGAGTGATATATATCTATGTACATGTATGTATATATATTGTATTATATGTGTGGTGTATGTGTACATTACATTTATATATTTAAATTTCCATTTAAATGTATGTATATATCTACGCTCCAGCTTAGTTTTTCTAATGCTCGTTGCTTAGTTTTTCTGGAGGGCTGGCCGTGATCTAGTAATCTCAAGATTAATCAGCCGAAATTACTACGATGATCCGGTTCTTGACTTGAAGACAGGGTTTCGAATGTCCTGTCCGTGTTTATTGTATCGTCTTCTTGAGTTATACGCTCTTGTCCATGTTGTATTTTTTATACATACCTTAATATATATATATATTATATATATATATATATATATATAATATATATAGATGTATATACTTGATAAGCGTAAGCACCTGTATACGCCAGCTAGTGGCAGAGTTGAGAGGGTATATATCAAATAAAATCAAAAAGAGAACACAAAGGATGTCAGGTGTAGTGTTTCAATCTTTATAAACGACCTGTTCTTACATCATTGTATAATAGATATAAAAGATGGTTAAAGCTCTCTTAGCTACAGCATTGTTATTCCATAGAGTTACATCACACTATGAGAAATATGAAAAGTCCATGTAGTATTATCCATAGCAATAGGTATATCGTATCTCCTGAAAAGTGTATTGGTAAAATTTCACAACCAAAAGGCGTGTGTAGGGTATCATTAGATTTCGAAAATCCGTTCATATTGTATCACCAGTCAACATAGAGTCTGTGTTGGTTGTGAAAGTTTGTTGTGAAATTTTACAAATACCACACACGCGCGTGCGCACACCACACGCACCCCACCACACACACTCACTCAGCAGTTAGATCGTCGGACCAAGTCATGAGGTTGTCATTTCGATTCCCGGACCGCGCCGTTACTGTGTTCTTGAGCAAGGACACTTTATTTCACTCAGTTGTAGGAATAAGCTGCGCGATCTTGTCCCTGGTGCCAAGCTGTATCGGCCTTTGCCTTTCCTTTAGATAACATCTGTGGCGTGGAGGTGGTATGCATGGATGACTACTGGTCTTCATTAAACATCCTTGCCTAGCTGGGTCCTAGAATGTTAACTTCGAGGTGCAGTCCCATAGTCCATCATGACCGAAGGAGGGACCTTTTATATATATATATATATATATTATATAGATATATATATATACACACGATACACACGCGTTTACATTTTATATATATATATATATATATATAGATATATATTATATATATATATATATATATATATATAATGTAACCGCGCGCGTGTATCGTTGGTGATTTTCTACATTCGTCTTCCCTTCCTTTAGACTTTCCTCTTCTTCTGAAGAAGGAGCAAGCCTCGAAACGTTAAAGCCTCTTTCCTTCTTTCCTGAGCGTCTTATAATACAGTACTTGTACTACGTTCTCGCTTTTTCTTGTTTGTTCTTCTTTGTTTGGATTCACGGATTCACTATATATATATATATATATATATATATATATATATATATATTGGAACGAGTGAGAGAGAGGGGAAGTGTAAGCAGTTAAATAAGTGATTACGTAGGGTGTTCTGTAAGGATTGCATAAAGGGACCTAATTTGATGCTGGATAGAGCATCATAACTGATGAAATGGATAATAGGTCAGTAAAATTTATTATTTCATAGTTTTGTAATTAACTTTATGGGGACGGAAGTAAATTGTAATAGTGTATGTTATGATAATTAAGATTAATTTAAAATGAGTGGAGGTGAGAAATTACTTGAAGGAATTTTAAATGCATTTTAGAATCCTTAGTTGACAGATTACTGCTATTTGTGAGGGCGTATTTCCTTTTTGAGTATAGTGTAAGTTTTTATTCATTTATTGACACGAATAGAATTCTTTTGCTGTTCATCTTAGGCTAGATCCTTTTCTAATAAGATTGCTGAAATCTCGGTTGTACATAAACTACAAAATCTTTAAATGTCTGTATATGACGTGGTACTCTACATGGTGCTTTGTTTTGATAGTAAGCTCACTGTGTTTTCTTTGAAATATCAAATGAATGATAATAAAGAGTCAAGACTATTGAAAAGGTTGCAAGACGCAACGAAAATTTTAGGAAAATAAAAATAATAAGTGGAAATTTTACCGGTGAGTGTGTTAAATCATAGGGCACAAAAAGAAAATGACTCTCCCCTGACACAACAGAATATGCTTCAACACACGAACTCATATAAAGAATCTTGCAAAAAATCCCAAAACGAAAGATAATAAAGAAGTTCCATTGCTTCTCTAAGAATTTGTGTATATATGATTATTACAGCACATCTGTGTATGCAACGAATGTTTCGTTTTAATAAACTACATCACTAGCCAGGATCGTTCAATCTAAGAGGTACGCATTAGCGTTAATGCATTTGTAATTTGTATTAAGGTGAATGTTAGGGTTGTAATTAAGGTTAGTATTGCGAAATGGTCTCATATATATTATATTAATAATGAATTTGAAGATAATCGAGAGTCGCAGAATGAAATATTTTAATGATATTATTTACTAAGAAGAAGGCGGTGAGCTGGCAGAATCGGTATCATGCCGGGCGAAATGCGTAGCCGTATTTCGTCTGCCGTTACGTTCTGAGTTCAAATTCCACCGAGGTCGACTTTGCCTTCCATCCTTTCAGGGTCGATAAATTAAGTACCTGTTACGAACTGGGGTCGATGTAATCGACTTAATCCGTTTATCTGTCTTGTTTGTCCTCTCTGTGTTTAGCCCCTTGTGGGTAGTAAAGAAATAGGTATTTCGTCTGCCGCTACGTTCTGAGTTCAAATTCTGCGAGGTCGACTTTAACTTTCATCCTTTTGGGGTCGATAAGTTAAGTACCAGTTACGCACTGGGGTCGATATAAGCGACTTAATCCGTTTGTCTGTCCTTGTTTGTCCTCTCGGTGTTTAGCCCCTTGTGGGTAGTAAAGAAATAGGTATTTCCTCTGTCTTTACGTTATGAGTTCAAATTCCGCCGCGGTTGACTTTGCCTTTTGGGGTTGATAAATTAAGTACCAGTTACATACTGGGGTCGATATCATCGACTTCCCCACATCCCCCAAAATTTCGGGCCTTGTGCCTAGAGTAGACAAGAATATTTTCAAAGGCCTCTGCCATTTGGGGTCGATCTAATCGACTGCCCACCCACCCCCAAATTTCGGGCCTTGTGCCTAGAGTAGACAAGAATATTTTCAAAGAGCTCGGCCATTGAGAAGAAGTTAAATAAAATAAAATCAGTAATAAAAGTGAATATGCCACAAACGGATTGTCCAGAAGACATGGGATATTTATTGACTTGGAAAACTATAAGCAATTACGAGAAAAATTCTGGAAAAACAATGGAATATGTAGACTTAAAAGCATATATGGCGAAAGTAAGTATTCTTTGATACCAAAATTGATGAACAGTGTATAAAAAAAAGGAGAAAAGAGTCAAATGGTCAACTCCATATTGGGGTACAAGTAGCCATTTCCTCCTCATCGAATTTATAATTCATCTCATTCATCCGTCTATGTTCTTTTTTATGTCTCAACGTTGTGTTGTCTGTCCTTGTGCTGCCCCTTCAATGTTTGGCCCCTGTGGCTAATAAAGAAACGCCTGTTTCTATTTAAGTGTATTGCTGTGATCTTAGTTACGTGTTTGATATAATTTCTTTAAACACACAAGCATAGCCCAGTTTGGATGAGATGAAGTTTCTGTCAAAAAAAAAAAGAAAAAGAAAAAATAATGCCGAGGTTAAGAAAATGTAGGGGAAGTATTATATATTAAGGTTATCTCTAATTATATTCTATAGAAATAAAAGTCAGCACTGATATTTGTTCCGACGTTTCGTATCCAAGACGCCAGGTGTAAACAAACAACGAGATCGAAGATGGAAAATGGGTAATGGTCATATATGACCTCTTTCGGTGGGTTTTGCCCCCTCATCAGCGCCCATGTAACCCATTAATCATGTGGTACTGAATTACAAACAAACGGTTAATATACTTTATTGTATATTATGGTTGCATAACGAAATATCACGTGACTACAAGTCATTTGTTGGGAAAACCTTCCTAACTTCAGTATTAAGTATGTTCTGAGCGTGATCCGAATGTTTACAGATCAAAGTTTAAATGTTTGATTGGTTTCCAAAAATGAACAGAGAAAGGAATTAGGGCTAAAGGAATATCCAAGAATTTGGTACTGGTCAGGTCTGTTTCGATGAAGATAAAGAATCCAGGAATCCAAACGGTAATAGAAAAAATATATTTCTAAATCTCTGAGAGATTTATGTAGTAGCAGAACGATAAAGTGATAGTATGTTGTCAACTTAATGTGACAATCCCATGAAAGGGAAGAATGCTACTGTTATTTAGCCCTAGGAAAGACAATTTCCTGTTGGACTTGACACATTTCCTATGTCCTTATGTATTCAAAGTGGAGACAAGCACCTCCACTCAGCACTAGTTTCAGTGTCATTGCTCATCATCAGTCCAGAGTAGCTTGGCTTGCAAACTGTCGATGCCTATCTACCTTTGAAAACATATATTTCAAGTGAAATGTATATGTTTGAATACATAAGGACACAGGAAATGTGTCAAGTCCAAGAGGAAACGGTGTTTCCTAAGGCTAAATAACAGTAGCATTCTTCCTTTTTATGGGACTGTCACATTAAGTTGACAACATACTATCACTTTAATCCAAAATGGATTCTAGAACCTTATGTGACATTAGTTATTTAAAGTGGTGCTAATACAATCTAAACATTTTCGTTTCTTCCCTTTGGTAGTTTCTCGTCACTTTCTTTCGTTGCGATCTCTTTTAACTGGTTGAGTCAATCACATGCAATGATTCATAATGCTTTGAACCACCCAGACAATAGCAATTTATTGAATGTACATTTGTAAACTCAGCTAGCCGCGTAAACAAAATAGTTAGAAACTCAAGCAAATATTCATTTCTGTTGTTTTCAAAACAGATAACCGACCAGACATCGAGAACAGCTAAAGAAGATGCTAGGACCACATCTGAAATCAAAATGGAAACATGTAAGTTTTCCGAATTCTGTTGTTTGTAACTTTTCAGTTGTGTAGAAATTGAAAACCATCATCTCTGTATAAACCTTTTATGTTAGGCAATTTCTTTTTAAGAACAAATGAAGAGATCAGACCAAAACATCAACAATTTCTTGTCAATTTTTAGTAATTTACCAAACTGCATCTTGGAACTTTGCTCTCATTTTATGCACTTATTTATTTTTCAGACATTCCAACATATTCATGTTGAATGGTGTATATGCTATGAAGACATATCCGTAAGGAGAAGCTACTTTCTCGTGACGAACACAACAGGAATCGGCATATTTGCGTTCGACTCTGCCGATATCGATCAACAAAACAATATGCAAGTCATCGGTTTCGATTATCGCTGTTTCATCGTGCATGAAATGCTTTATTATCGCTTGAAAATAACAATTCTTTTCAGAACCTATTACATTGAAGATGGGAGCTAAACTAGTAAAAAACAAAACAAAACAA
>NW_021832129.1:62500-63625 GCF_006345805.1 Octopus sinensis
CTTCTGTTGCAGTCCCAGGTCGAATAATGCCTTGTGAAGGAGTCTGATAGAAGGAAACTGTGTGGAAGTCCATCATATGTGTGTATGTGTGTGTGTGTGTGTCAGTGCTTGTGACTGTTCTAATCATTGCTTGAAGCCGGTGTGAGTTTGTTTACACTCCATAACTTAAGGAATCTTCAAAGAAGGCGCGATAGAATATGTACCAATCTTAAATAGGTCCTAGGGGTCGTTTTGTCTTTCTAAACCCTCCAAGGCTGTGCTCTAGCATGGCCACAGTTCAATGATTGAAACATGTAACAGATAAAGACACAATTTTTGTTGTTTTTGTTTAACCCTTGGTAAGCCAGGACCAAACAGTCTTATGATCAATGATATCCAAACCGTGACCATCTTTGCCCTATGCTCTGAACAACATCATGCAATGCGTCCGTCGGTTTTAAAACAGCAATGTGCCCTTTGAGGGATATTTGGCAGTTATTTCTAGCAGGTTGAGGACAACGTTGAATTTCCTTTGTTTTCTTGTCTCTACGTCAGCGACATCAGTAGGACATAAGTGGGAAACCTCTTTGTGGTTGCTCGACCTGTTAGAAATAGCAGCCAAATCTCGAATTACGTCTGGTCCACTGAAATCAAGCAAGGCACAATGGACCGTAAGGGATTTGATATACAGGGGTGGTGGTCATGGTTGTAACGCCGTTGGTCATAGATCTGCTCGATCAAAGATGATCTGAAATTAAATAGCAGCAACAATAGCAACAACAGGAAGAAGACGAAAGGCAACAGCAGCAGCAACAACAGTGAAGGCGCAATGGCCCGGTGGTTAGGGCAGCGGAGTCGCGGTTTCGATTCCCAGACCGGGCGTTGTGTGTGTTTATTGAGCGAAAACACCTAAATCTCCACGAATCTCCGGCAGGGGGTGGTGGCGACCCCTGTTGTACTCTTTCGCTCCAACTTTCTCTCACCCTTTCTTCCTGTTTCTTTGTCCCCGACTTCTTAGCAAACCGCTGAGCCTGGATGCACATTCATCCATCCGTCGATGCTCTCGGTGTCGGGGTTGACCTGCTTTTCTTGCGCGGGTCTTACGAATAGCAAAGGACCACGCTTCGGACTTCTCCCACTACAGAG
>NW_021832130.1:0-30000 GCF_006345805.1 Octopus sinensis
CTACAATCAGTGTTGAGTGTAAACCCTGATATCAGTCGCCACTACCACATCTGTCCCCCACCAGTCTGTTGCTGCTGTTGTTGTTGTTTTCTTGACGCTTGTACATAAGAGTAAATACTCCTAAGTCTTCTATAGCAATAACAGGCAACCAGAACAATTAACAGCAGGAAGTTAATGGAGGAAGATACACACGAGCTGATACTATATTGGGTAAGTTTGTCTATACTTTACTGTTGTGCATAACTACTACATATATAAATGTACGTGTGTATATACTTCTACATCTTTTTATATCTTTTCAGGTTTTGTAATGTTTCATTGTAAGGAGCCGGGGGACCCTTCAACCCGACAGATCAATAGTGATGGTACTGCTGGTCGGTGGCACACAGCAGCTTATATACTAAGAGAATCTTATGGTGTTTTGGGTGGTTGCAGAGAGTGCACTGTTTATCAAATTACGCTTTGGTTTTTACTGTAGGGTCACCTGAAGCCTGAAACGAATACACCTTTCTGGTTGTCAAAATGCCTAATTATTCAAGATGTTGCTAGTGCCTGAAATAAAGAAGTCTCCGTTTTTTTTAAAATTTCAGTAGATACTGGATGTATTTTTTTTAAAGTTTGAATTAGGTTGTCTATTACCGAAGTTTTTTTTTTTGTTTTTATTTTATAATTATTTATTTATTAGATTCTGAATTTTACGTACGATGTCTGCTGTAATTGCAATAACATGGATACTTTCGTTTATGGATAAAGGCCAGGCTGGCATTTCTTATGATCTTTCTTTTTACTTAGAATACTTACTTAAAGCATATTGTGATCAATAATAGTTAGGCACTATCATTCTAATAAATTTTTTGAAGTGTTTCCGAGAGAATTCTAAGTTTAAATGTTTTTTAATGTTCTGTTGGCAGCATGTAGAATGTAATAACGTGGAGAATGCATAGAATGACAAATGTTAGGAGAAACCTTCAAAGGAAGATTTGTCGATTACAATTTTTTTAAGATTTTCTATAAATTCTACATATTAGTTTCATGAAAATCTGTTTTAATTATTGGTTCTCAGAGATTACTTAGAAAAATACTCGTTCAGGTGTCAAACGACACTTGGATTCTAGCAGAGTAATTGGTAAAAATACCTGAGCATGTATGCGCGTGTGAATTAAACAGAATGCTTTATCAACATAATTTGTTCTTCATCCATTAGTTACAGTTTAAGGAAATTCAAACATATTAAAAAAAACTAACAAAACTTTCATCTTGGGAGAAAGTAAGGGTGCGTGTGTAATTAATAATTGTGGGAAATTTTAATTGCAGTTTTTATAAGAACCGCAGAAGACTTCAGTGAATTACAGTGACAGAATAATAATTGTCTTTCATAATACAGGGGTTGATAGAGAGTGGTCCGAATTGAGAAAGAGAGACTATCGGAAGATGTTGATAGGAAACAATGAAGTAAAAGAAAATAAGTGAATATATGGCGATTATATTGGATAGAAGTAGTGGAGGTGGTTGTAATCGATGGTAGTGGTGTCATACACTGTGTTAATGCCGCTGATAAGATGCTAAGCAATGTTTTGTAATAATAATGATGTCGAAAGCTTTTGTGTTGTATTATAGAGTTCCTGGTTATTTGGTGACCGCGATATTCGGCTCTGGTTGTTTTGTTGTTCAGTCTGTAATAGTGAATATTAAGGTGGTGATGACGGCGGTTCTGAGAGAGAGAAGGAGAGGGGATAAAAACGAGCGAACACGAGAGATGTTAGCCTAAACAGAACACGTAGAGCTTGCTTAGTACAAGAAACCCAGCGTGTGTTAGTATGAGGAGAGGAGGAGATGGAGAAAAAGAGAGAAGGAAGCAGGCTACGTCACCAGATGAATATTGAATTGCAATTGGAGCTAACGGCACCCCTGGGGGATGTTCCCTAGGGAGGCGACCTTTCGCATACTGAGTCAGACGCGTGATTTGGGTACGGTTTCTAGCCGTTTTAGTTCGGTTAGAATAACAGTGTATTTTTAGCTAGAGAGAAAGGGAGAAAGGAATATGCCCGTATTCACCAATAATACAGTCGAATGTTTTTTTTTTTAATGTTGTTTTTATCCTATGAGAACCAAGTCACGCTGGCCACTGCCATTCACAGCACAAGTCGGCTGGGCATTTACTACCACTCTTTCTTCCACTCCTTCTTTCCTCTACTTCTCCAGTCCCCCGATGGAAGCAGTGGTAGGTGGATTCCTTATTCTATG
This sequence comes from Octopus sinensis, assembly GCF_006345805.1. Taxonomy (NCBI): domain Eukaryota; kingdom Metazoa; phylum Mollusca; class Cephalopoda; order Octopoda; family Octopodidae; genus Octopus; species Octopus sinensis. The sequence goes on from NW_021832130.1 coordinate 2,245, forward strand.
CCATCTTTAGTAGCCATGGTATAGTGAGTGGGCACTCAAGAGGCGGGATATTTCTCTCTATAGAAGGCGTATCTCATATGGATTACATAGAGAGGAAATCGACTGAATTAAGGCGGAAGAAAGTAGTTTTTAAGTTTGGCTCTCTTTTCTGCTGCTGCTGCTGCTTCCACACTTTTTCCCTCCTTCCCTCTCTGTTTCTCCAATACTTTCTTCTCCACTCACATGCTGAACTTGAAACACTTTCACTTTATATGTAAACACATGTATGCACATGCGCAGTTGCTTAGCCAGGGGCAAGTAACTCCATGAAGAGGCCGGTAGGGGTGTGTACGTGCCTACATCCATTGGTTGCATCATTGGAAAACAGCACACGCAGAAAATTATTTAGTGCGTTGCATAGACTTGCACGTGTAGCAGTAACTGATTGCGTACAAAATCTACGTCTCTTATACAGTCGTATATATTATTACTTTTTATAAACTTCTGCTTTCCCGTAAAAAGTAACGCATTTTGCAAAGCCATTTACATATCTATCCCATTGTAAGTAATATGATAGAAATATATTTATATATCTATGAAATGCACGAGACAGGTGAATGTAAGATGATGTAATTAAGCCCTTGGTTATTTACAACTAAACATACCTGTATAATGAAAGATGTCCCAGCTATTCTTTTAGTCGAAAATATTATAGAAAATATTACACACCACACACACACACACATATATATATATATATATATATATATATATAATTCTACACATCGGTTACTCCTCATTTGTTTACACCCAAAATCGATTTATGCGTAAATTCTGCAAAGACCTGCGACCCTAGTTTTGCTTGTCTCCTTTATCAGACATTGGTTTAATTAGAGGGTGTAAGTGCGGTTAATGTGACTTACAGTTTCTTCAGGTTAACGAGCTAGGTAATTTCAGGACGTACTAGGTGTAACGTTGACGCTCACCCTTAAAGGTAATGAAGTAAAGATTTTAAGAAATATATTTATTCTAAGTATTATATGTTGTCGAAATAAAAATTACAGTTTATCTTATGTGCTAATGCAATATTACATGTGTTAGCAAACTGTGTTAACCTCTGTTTTCGTTGCTAATAGCTGCGCTGTGTTGTCATCGCTCATCTATTTTCTTTTCCTTTTTCTTTTTTTCTTGGTATGCTGTAATATCATGTGGTGAGTAAAATGAAACAGGCGTCTATGACGCTACTAAATAAAATCGAGTGGCAAGACAACAGCATGAAGCCCACCCAGAGAGTAATTTTTGGACGTACTCCGTACACTGTTTACACGATTCAAAATATAAATGCTCACTGTTATTTTAGAGGAGATCATTTTTATTCTTTACTTATTGCTATTTATAAACATAATATCCTGTCATTTAAACATAATTTATATATTTATATATTTTTATTCCACGTAGGCATTAAGAAAAATGCTACATCATCATTGGATTTCAGGTTCGATCTCAGTGCTCAGCAAGGTAGTCAAGTGCTTTCTGACATAACCTTCAGGTGATCAATACCTTATGAGCGGAACTGAGTACTCGGAGGAAAAGAGAGTATAGAAAACATGTTATATGTATAGATAATAAAACATTATTCACTATCACGGTTCGATACTACTTTAATTTTTTTTTTCTAGTGTGTCACTAGACGCTTCTTTGTTACTTGAATCGCGAAGAATGTATCGTTGCTTGAATTTTCCTTGGGAGAAAGCTGCGTGTAGAATAACTGAAGCAAACCCGCGAACATTTAACTGAAATTTTTACTGCCGGTTATCAAGATATTTGGTGTTGGATATTTACAACGAACAATATCAATAATTGCTGATTGGGAAAAAGAAAAACTACTTTGAAATTATAGAAAGCTATGTATTGACAACATGCGCGTGTTCCAAAAATGTACGAAGTCATCTGGGCAAATCCCCGTGGTGACGTGCGTCCACTCTTACCATGGACAGAGGTCCATTGGGTGTTTGCATGGTAAGAGTGGACGCACGTCTCAGTTAGTTACCTTCTGCGATTAATTGAGCGCCCCATAACGGTTTTTATTGGGAACAAGAGGTTTTATTCTAGAACAATCAAGAAAACAATGTTACGTCACAGCCTCACGCCGATTGGTTGATTTATAGACCGATCACGTGAAACTGTGGTGGTCCACTCGTGGTGTTTGACCAAATATCCGGCTGTAAGGTTTCGAAGTGGTTCATGAGAAATTCACGTAGTTTCCATATTCCTATATACATTACGCAACTCAAGGGCGACGAGCTGGCAGAAACGTTAGCGCGCCGGGCGAAATGCTTTGCGGTATTTCATCTGCCGTTACGTTCTGAGTTCAAATTCCACCAAGGTCGACTTTGCCTTTCATCCTTTCGGGGTCGATAAATAAAGTACCATTTACGCACCGGGGTCGATGTAATCGACTTAATCCCTTTGTCTGTCTTTGTTTGTCCTCTCTATGTTTAACTCTTTGTGGGCAATAAAGAAATATATATACATTACGTAACTCAACGTAATGAATAAGTGAAATAACTACAACTAGATATATATATATATATATATATATATATATATATATATATATATATATATATATATATATATGAGTTCGACTGCAGCTACGGTACAGCCACAATCGCGTGCGAAGACGTGTCTGTTGCGAACACATAATTTTAGACTCAGACCAATTGCGCCGAACTATGAGCATGTGTTTTTTACAATAACTCCGGGCCGACGGATGTCTTGAGAGTGAATTTGGCGGAAATTGTGTAGAAGCCCGTGGGGTGTGTGTGTGTGTGTGTACCTATGTATGTATGTATTATCTTTTACTTGCTTCTGTTATTGGACTTCAGTGTTTAGTCGAACAAATCAACCCTAGCACTAATTTTCTTTTTGAGTCTGGTACTTATTCTATCGGTCTTTTGCCGAACCGGTAAGTTACGGAGGTGTAAAGAAGCCAACACTCTGTCTGATGGTGCTTGGGGATAAACAAATGCATACATACATATATACGGCGGGCTTCTTTCAGTTTCCATCTACCAAATCCACTCACAAGACTTGGTCAGCCTGAGGCCCCAGTAAAATATATTTACCCAAGGTACCATGTATTGGGACTGAACTTAAAGCCATGTGCTTGGGAAGCAAACATCTTGCCGCACAGCTACGCCTGCACCTGTGAATGTGTGTACTCGTCCCCATACATCTTGGCAATGTGCGTTCGTTTTCGTTTTTAGTCGTAATGTTGTGTTTCTGCAAAAAGAAGTCGATAAAATAGGTGTTAGGCTTAAAAAATCGCTGGAGTTGGATTGTTTGAGTAAAACCTTCAAGTTGGTATACAACAAGGCTGCAGTTCAATAACCGAACAAATTAAAACATCAATATAAATATGTGTGTATATATAAATGTATATGTTTATGTATATTTATGATATATATTCATATGTGAGTGTGTATGCATATTCTTATATTTATGTATATTTGCATATATATATATATATAATATATATATATATATTATATATATATTATATGAGTTCGACTGCAGCTACGGTACAGCCACAATCGCGTGCGAAGACGTGTCTGTTGCGAACACATAATTTTAGACTCAGACCAATTGCGCCGAACTATGAGCATGTGTTTTTTACAATAACTCCGGGCCGACGGATGTCTTGAGAGTGAATTTGGCGGAAATTGTGTAGAAGCCCGTGGTGTGTGTGTGTGTGTGTACCTATGTATGTATGTATTATCTTTTACTTGCTTCTGTTATTGGACTTCAGTGTTTAGTCGAACAAATCAACCCTAGCACTAATTTTCTTTTTGAGTCTGGTACTTATTCTATCGGTCTTTTGCCGAACCGGTAAGTTACGGAGGTGTAAAGAAGCCAACACTCTGTCTGATGGTGCTTGGGGATAAACAAATGCATACATACATATATACGGCGGGCTTCTTTCAGTTTCCATCTACCAAATCCACTCACAAGACTTGGTCAGCCTGAGGCCCCAGTAAAATATATTTACCCAAGGTACCATGTATTGGGACTGAACTTAAAGCCATGTGCTTGGGAAGCAAACATCTTGCCGCACAGCTACGCCTGCACCTGTGAATGTGTGTACTCGTCCCCATACATCTTGGCAATGTGCGTTCGTTTTCGTTTTTAGTCGTAATGTTGTGTTTCTGCAAAAAGAAGTCGATAAAATAGGTGTTAGGCTTAAAAAATCGCTGGAGTTGGATTGTTTGAGTAAAACCTTCAAGTTGGTATACAACAAGGCTGCAGTTCAATAACCGAACAAATTAAAACATCAATATAAATATGTGTGTATATATAAATGTATATGTTTATGTATATTATGATATATATTCATATGTGAGTGTGTATGCATATTCTTATATTTATGTATATTTGCATATATATATATATATATATATATATATATATATATATACACACGCACACACACACACATGCTTTATATATACGTATGTATGTATATGTGTGAATATATATGTGTGTTTGTGTATACATATATAAATATGTTTGCATATGTATTCGTATGTAACATGCTTCATATATGTAAATATATTTGGACAGATATTTACATACCTATATATATAGAGAGAAAGATCTGCATGTATATAAACATATGTATATGCGCGATGATCGCTTCATTCTTACAGATGATAGCTGTTTCAATTAATCTACGTCATCCCGATAATCCCCTTTATGTCTGTGTGCTCTGAGATGACTCTTAAGATCAGCAGTTGACCTGCAGGACTTCAAACATATGTGACAAGGTTTATGTAGCTTGTTGTATGGTAATCTTACGCACTTTCATCTGCCTTTTCAAATCAGGGCTACTCTGACATTTTTCTCACAAATACGCAGGTATTGTTACCGCAAAAAAGTGATAATCATTCTTAGGTGCGTCTTGATTGCGCTAATTACTGCGTGATCTATGTAGCCAGCTTTTGACATATCTGCCACAAAGGTTGCATTTGCAACTCTTAATCCCATGTGGTGCATCTATGATACCTTCCTTTAGCAAGGTACGTATTAACCTGTACATGGTGCCTTTTACTTATCTCAAAACTAGCAATATCTTCTCTCACCAGAGACCTCCTTCCATTTCTCTCAGTTGCTTTCTTTTCCCAGAATTAAACAGTTATTTTCAATTTCACTAAGTTGTCGTAAATACATTCCTAGTAACGTTTCTTTGGCTAGTTTTCCAAATTGTAACTCTCCATAAAATGATTGCTCAGATGGTCTCACACTTGACATACCTACGAGTTTCTCTGCCTGTCGCATTTGATTTTGTATTATGTATGACTTAATAAACACTCAGCCAGCCCGCTGAAGTATTTCCGTATCTGATAGCAAATCTTCCTATTTTCCCTTCAGTATTCTTCTGAGGCATTTTTGGTGGACTCTCTCAAACATTTTTACATGCCTCATATGAGTAGTCTATATAAGACTGTTGTCATAATGATTGCTTAAACGCTGAATTTTGTGTCAACTGTAATACCTCTGTTGGATCATAGCCCTTTCTAAAGTTTGAAAAATGCTGTGTTTACTTTTTTGGCTCTCGGTATAATTTCAAAAATTCAGACTGCAATTTCTGGGTAGTGCACTTCTAATATCGTATTTTTCATGTAGATAGTATCTGCACTTAGAGTTGACCAGGTGCTGGCGCGAACATCGTCTTCGTCTTTTTTTAACTTTAAAATGACAATGCATTCGGCAGAAAGACCTTTCCATCATCACCTACATATCTTCTGTAAATGCTATGAAGTCAACATCATCTATATTCAAAAGTTCTCTAACTAGAGCCAGAAATCTGTCTGATTTACTACTGAACATCATGCGCAAGTCGAAAATCTTTCTCGACGTTTGAAAGCTTATTTTAACATATTAAAAACAGTTTGGAAAGATATAAGATAACAATGCAGTGCAACATATTGAAAAAAAATGGAGTTAGAATGTCATCTTCCTTTTTTGGTACAGCTTAAACATGAGCACAAATTTTAATGGACAGCCAAGTTCGTGAAGGATCACCCACGAAGACTGACCGTATCAAACGTCAACTAGTACATGTTAGAGGTCAACTAGTACATGTTAGTACACTCGATGTTCAACACATTTCTTCTGAAGTTGCTTAACCGAGAAAATCATGTCCATTATGTCTCTTCTGCCCCGGAAGTGAGATTGAATTGTCGGTAAAATTATGGAACAATTGTCACGCATCATAGGGTTTGACATTACTGTCGAGAGAACTTTAATCACAGATTCTAACAGGATAGTACTATGGAAATTATCACGTAAAAACTTAGGTCCTTTGCCTTTATATCAATCCAATCCTGTGGAATCGGAATCCTCTTCTAACATGCATCAGTCATCCTATGTATTGCAGATGCTACAATGCTGCTTCCTGCTTTCAAGAATTCTCTGGGTATATATATATATATATATATATATATATATAATATATATATATATATATCGATATCTATACAGGTATATATGTGTTTGTGTGTATCTATTTCACACACACACACACACAGGCACAAATATTATTTTTAAACAGACTCTTGTTGACAGTGACTTTGAAATTTCGACCAGCTAAGCCATCGTGGGACTGCTTAGCTGGCCGAAACTTCGAAGTCACTATCAACAAGGTTCTTGTTTAAGAAAGATGAATTTGTACTCTAAGAGTAACCCATCAAAGACAGGTGTGTAAACAACAAACAGGTGTATTAGCATATATATATATATATATATATATACATTTATTTATTTATTTTATTCTTTTATTTGCTTCAGTCAATTGACTGCGGCCATGCTGGAGCACCACTTTTATTCGAACAAATCGAACCGCTAAGTTACGGGGATGTAAACACACCAACATCGGTTGTCAAGTGATGGTGGGGGAGAGACACTGACACACACACACACACACACACACACACACATACGACGGGCTTTTTTCAGTTTCCGTCTACCAAATACACTCATAAGGCTTTGGTCGGCTCGATGCTATAGTAGAAAACACTTGCCCAAGGTGCCACCCAGTGGGACTGAACCCGGAACCATGTGGCTGGTAAACAAGTTACCACAGGGCCACTCCTGCGCCTATATATATATAGGTATAGGATTGGCTGTGTGGTAAGTAACTTGCTTACCAAACACATGGTTCCGGGTTCAGTTCCACTGCGTGGCACCTTGGGCAAGTGTCTTCTACTATAGCCTTGGGTCGACCAAAGCCTTGTGAGTGGATTTGGTATACGGAAACTGAAAGATGCCCGTCGCACACACACACACACACACACACACACACGTATATGTGTGTATGTGTTTGTGCGCATGTTTGTCATCCCACCACCGCTTGACAACCGATTTTGGTGTGTTTACATCCCCATGAATTAACGGTTCGGCAAAAAGAGAGTGATAGAATAAGTACTAGGCTTATAAAGAATAAGTCCGGAGGTCGATTTGTTCGACTGAATGTGGTGCTCCAGCATGGCCGCAGTCAAATGACTGAAACAAATAAAAGAATAAGGGAATATATATATTAATATGTATGTGTGCGTGTGTAATAGGTACCGATACACACACACACACACACTTTTCTTGTGAGCAGGAGGCAATATTGCAGCATCTTCAATACATAGGGTGATAGATGCTTGCTGAAAGGGGATTCCAACTTTACAGGACTGGACTGATGGCATAGGGCCCAAAATACAGGCAAAAGACCTAACTCTTTACGTCATAACTTCCATGGTATCACTCTGTTAGAATCTGTGATTAAAGTCCCTTTGTTTAGTGAGAACCCTCATTATCTTTCCAGGATCATCATCAGTAATGTTTTGAAGCTATTGGATGAAGTACGGTGTTCTTATAGAGTCCAAACGTTTAGAATGTCTTTTTCTCTTTGACACATTCTGGTCAGAAGCTTCCAATTCCATCCAAGCTTTCTGTACAAAAGATCGCGCAACATTTAGAAAGTTGGCAATTTCTAAATCGCTGTGTACCACATATATAACAGCAATGACAGCATGTATTTTCACTTATGTAGCATTTTCTCTATCATATCCTCAATAAGCAAATTGATGGAAGCTGTGTCTAATGTGTGGACTAGTGTAATTTCTTTTAACAGAGTTGTGTGCCCGGTGCTTTAGACTGAGCGAAGGTAAAACGTTAGGTTGAGATAATACGATAAACACCAAGTCAAAGGCTTATATCACAGTAAAGGTGTCATCACAGTAAAAGAATAACAGTCAGCAGTATTGGCGACGTTGATACCTTTGGACTGATAATAAGAGTGTAGATGAAGACAAGTGAAATGTAATTGTGAAGAACCACGATGGATTTGCAAGTCCTCACTAGGACCATCTATTATGGATGAAGAAACAGAAGCATTAAGACTGGCAGTGAAGAGTAGAAAACCCAACGGTTATAGTTTGGCAGCAAGTGCCACTCGAATGCTTTTACTTTGAAGATTTTTAGAGAGAGAAAGAGAGAGAGAGAGAGAGAAAGAAATACAGAGAGAGAGAGAGAGAGAGAGAGAGAGAGAGGGAGGGAGAGAGAGAGACAGAGGAAGAGCAGCAGGCGGCAGAACTAAACAGTATCAGTTATCAAAAACTACTGTTCTAATTTAACCACCAGTCGAAACTCCGAAAGTGTGGAAAAGATTGCTACGTCTTCGGCTCTAGATGCAGATGATCTCGAATCTCCCACCAGCAGTGCATTCCAATCCACTTGCAAGTACAGGAAGTAGATGGAGGATGAAGAAGATTGGTAGAAGGTTGAAAAATCTCGACGAGCGAGAGCAAAAATTATGCATAGTGTATGAAGACTCCGTTCTGGACATGATGATCAGTTCCAAGAACGAACAATGTATCAATGAGATTAGACTTTTTTACATATCCCTCCTGTGTTTGAATTACATTTTATTTCAAAATTCCTTTTAAAAAATTGGATGTGCCTTCTACTGTGTGGTGTCACGTAAAACAATGAAAAAAGATGAGAATTTATACTTCATATTTTTTGCATAAAGTGGGCGAAAAAAGAGAATTCTTTTTAATACAGTTTGATTGAACTTGCTTGTATTCAACTCATAATGGTGATAGGAGGTAAAGGCAACAACAAGATGATGATGTGCTTTACGAGAATAATGATTTTAGGTCGATATACAGGAGAGGCAAACGATGAAGTGTTGATGACCAAACCAAAAATTCACCATCGTATAAAACTGAAACACCCTGAGGACGTTGGATACCTGCTATCTTGGTCAAAACAAGACCCTGATACAGCAAACCTATCATCAAAAACACTCCAGCCTTCAGCAAACCGTCTTTTTACGGATAATCTGGGACATTACATACAATGGGCGTGTGATTTAGGTAGAGGGATACTTCGGCCGCTATTTTTAGCGTGTGCGTGTCGAGCGACCAGGTAGAGGCTCTTTCATTGGTTCGATTGCGTGATGAGATTTTTTTTACACATATATGTAATATATATATATATCATCGGCAGAAGTTAGAGAGTAAGTCAAAAGCTGAGAGTTTCGTGTATTGCCACTTATCAAGCACGAATTTAGCCATTGTCACTCTGTAACTTCTGCCTATTATTAATGTGTGTGGTGTGTGTGTGTGTGTATGTATGTATGTATGTATGTGTGTATATATATATATATATATATATATATATATATATATATATATATATATATATAAATAGAGAGAGAGATAGATAGATAGATAGATAGATAGATAGATAGATAGATAGATAGATGGACACATTCTCAAATATGTTGCTATAAAAACATCTCTGGTTATTAAAAAAGGGTTTTGTTAGGGGAGATTTTCAGTTTAAATTTTTCTGTTGATGAAGACTCATTGCTTTGTCAGTGGACCCGGAAGTTGTTCGCAAACAGCAGCAATAATTTTCTTCACCTGAATACACGTAATTGATTGTTTAAAATTACACAAATACGACAACTTTAACACGAAATAACTTCTAAAATACAAAATTTTGTCAAAAACGTTAAGAGTAAACCCCATTCTATGACACATTCTACCAGTATCCGAAGTTTTAAAGTGTTTAGTTAAAAAAAAAAAATAATTAAAAAATTTGTCTGTCAAATTGAATAGATCCCACTTCATCAAATATATCAGCTTCCACTTAACTTCATGCAGAAAGCATCTCTGTGAAATTCTTTGATTCCTTCTATTTTACAATATCTACATGTGCTTTAAGCAAAGCTATTTGTGTACGTATGCATTTCAATAAATGCTACGCCGTTTATTCATATCTACATACTCTCTCCCCTTTTGTGTTTTTCCCCCCCCCCCAAAGAGACCATAAAAATGTACCAGTCATGTAATGGAGTGATTTTAACTGACTAAAGGTTTCACCTACAAATTTATGGTTTTATGTCATTGTAAAAAAAAAAAAAAGAAGTTATGAAGCAGGTAGAGGAACGGTAAAAACCAATAACGGTTCCTACAGAATTTAGTTTATTGCTGTGATTAAGTTTAGCAATATAACAGTTCCTTCTTTCACTCTGCCATTTATAAAGTATACCATTTAGTTCAAAGCAACGATGAAAAGCCAGTCGCCTTTTGGTTGCTTCAATACCCTATGCGCATTAACGCTCAGTTTGTTCGCCTCTCTCTATCTATTTATTCTTTCACCCATGCACAGTAAGTCTATCGCTCTCCCTGCTTTTCGCCAGAGTTCACTGACTTGTTTTGTAGTCAAGTAAAATCGTGGGCATTAACATTATAAAATTTCATTGTACACAATGTTAGTGGTATTTTTCATCATTGAAATTATACCCGCAGTGCTCTGCGTAATTCTTGGTATACTCTCTCTGCGCAATATGTCAATCAGAAAAGATTTAAAATGCAAAAAAAGTTCTTTTACTGAATAACTGATACAAAGATTTATCTACTGACTGTCACTACGAAATCCACTCAAAGTAAAAGCTGTAATTGCATAAGGGTAGATGAAAGAGTAGTGTCAGAAAGATGCAGTTTAATTCTTTGCACAGGACCAAGTTTCTCCTGTATATTCACCTTTTAGAACCCTGTCACCTGTAATCGTGCGTTCACATAGCTGGGTTATTCGAGTTATTTTCCATTACAAACACAACTAACCTTATTTATATTGCCCAACAGCATTTCAGTAAATCCCTTTTGCGAGGTTAGAGTATAGAGGGGGTTGCACTCCACCAATGTTACAGCTGTTAATGAACTTCATTGCAGAATTGTAGAGATTAAGGTGGCGAGCAGGCAGAAACGTTAGTTCGCCGGGCGAAATGCTTAGCAGTATTTCGCCTGGCATTACGTTCTGAGTTCAAATTCCGCCGAGGTCGACTTTGCCTTTCATCCTTTCGGGGTCGATAAATTAAGTACCAGTTACGCACCGGGGTCGATGTAATCGATTTAATACCTATGTCTGTCCTTGTTTGTCCCCTGTTTGTTTAGCCCCTTGTGGGTAATAAAGAAATAGGTATTTCGTCTGCCGCTACGTTCTGAGTTCAAATTCCGCCGAGGTCGACTTTGCCTTTCATCCTTTCGGGGTCGAATAAATAAGTACCAGTTTCGCACTGGGGTCAATATAATCGACTTAATCTGTTTGTCTGTCCTTGTTTGTCCCCTCTGTGTGTAGCCCCTTGTGGGTAATAAAGAGATAAGAAACGTTAGCACGCCGGGCGAAATGCTTAGCGGTATTTCGTCTGTCTTTACGTTCTGATTTCAAATTCCGCCGAGGTCAACTTTGCCTTTCATCCTTTCGAGGTCGATAAATTAAGTACCAGTTGCGTACTGGAGTCGATCTAATCGACTGGCCCCTCCCCCAAAATTTCGGGCCCTGTGTAGAAAATATTATTGCATTTACCGCATTTAAAAGCTTCAGTTGGTCACCAGAAACTTAATTCATCATTTCATGTTCATTCAATATAACCGTAATAACATTTAGAAGTTCAATTTTGACTTCCGAATCCAGTTATTCATCTCTTTCCCTACATGAAGTGGAAAATCAACCCCAGTTACATTTTTCTCGATTCCATAGTTACATTTTCAGGGTAAGTTTCAGTTTGATCACTCATTTTCAAGATGAAGATTGGGTCCAAATTGTGGTCACGAGCAGCTCTGCAGTTTTCTTTAAAATATTAAGTCGAAGATTGTGTCGTGACACGACGATCTTCCATCTTAAAAGTTGAATCATTTTGTAAAAAGATTATGAAACGCGCAACGAGCAGTTTTCATGCTCATTTGCCGACATTTGTGGTGTTTCCACAATTTCGTATTATTTTTGTCCGTATGCCGTCGACTTCAATACTGCAAAAAAGATCCCAGGCGATGGGAATCGGCAAATGTGAAGTAAAATGAGATGTAGAACAAACATTTGTAGAATAATGCACCTAGTCCTGTAGTTACGGCAGTAAGAACTGATTGATTCTAATAAGCATACATATACTCAATAAGAGTTCAATTGAAATATATCTTTCCGGAGTCGCTCGGACCCCCAAAATAAAAAATTGAAACAAAAAGAGAGAGAAAAAAAGGATAGGATGATTGGAGAGAGATAAAGTGGGAAGGGCGTGATTTATAGTTTTGCACGGTGATACAAATTCATATGCAAAGAAGTATCGATTCAGTCTACTTTCACTATCATAGTATATTATTGTACTTATTTTATCGATTCCGTAAAGATGAAAGGCAAAGCCGAACCCGGATGGATTCGAAATGAGAACTTAAGTGTATACTGCATGCCACTTTTTCCGGCACTCTGCCGACTCTGTCATTCATTCAAATTTTGGCGTTATGTTTACATCTCTCTCTCTCACACACACACACACACACACACCACACACACACACACACACACACACACACACACATACACGCATAGGCTTATAGCTGTAGACAATGAAAGATATTCGTTAACTAATTCATCCCAGACAACAGTTCCTAACAGAAATACAAATATATTGTTATATATAGAAGTTGAAAAATTCCCCCCTTTCTGTAGGAAGCAGGAGAAGAAGAAACCCGAGATCATGTTCAGGGTAGGTCAGCATTCACGGTAAAATGTAAAGAAAGTGTGGATACTGAAGACTATTTAAAAGTAAAAACCTATAAAATATCTCTTGTTACAGCAACGTCTAAAGTATCTGGTACAAACGCAGTAAGTTGCTAAGGTTGATGTTGAGGCTGTGGTTTTAGCTCTTGCGGCATAACCCGCAGCCACCCTCGGGTTACAATTGCAAACATCGCACAGTATTTATTTACACCATCATTTACGAATTATAATTACATATCTGTAAGTAACAACTTTTGATATTTAACTATCCTAAGGTGGCAAACTGGCACAAGCGTTAGCACGCAGGTTAAAATGCTTAGCGGCATTTCGTACGTCTCTATTTTCTGAGTCCAAATGTGGATAAATAAGTATTATCTCTCTATATATAAAGCTGAAGTTGTCTGTGTATGGCAGGTTTGGTAGCCTTCAACTAACACTATCTTCTCCGAGACCCTGCGTCGCAAGTTGACCAAAATTGAGAGTATGATAGAAGAAGGCTTACTCTTCCTTCCATAGAAGAAAAAATTCAAATCAGACCATGTTAACACCAAAAATTATTTACATAAAAAAGGTGCTTTTTTTCTATGAAAATCCCTATTTTTTACGATTTTTTGACTGCTGTGTCACCATTTTTCGGTGTATTTCAACCAGAAAAATGTTCACTTAAAGAGAATAACAAGCTACATAATGCTAAATTTTTACATTTCAAAAATTCCAATTCTAAAGGGTCGAAACAAACCCGAGCAACGCCGTGCGATACTGCTAGTAGTATATATAGTTAGTTTACGAGCTACTACATTTGTTGAATAACTTCAAAGCTCTGTTATTAAGTAGATTGATTAGCAATTAGTAGTGTGTTCTACTACAGCCTCGACTAAATTTAAGGCTTTCAAGCGAATTTGGGTAGGCGCATACTATTTGGAAGCCCGTCAGACAGAATGTATCTGTTCATAAGTGGTTGACTTCATACAACACTTGATTTGACACCACCATCTAAGCCTTGGGTACCTTTAGCAGATTACTTTGTTAGAAACAGTCAGTGTAGGTCTCAGGTCCGAGAATAATACATGAATCTGTGAATTCTTCCTTAATTTCTAACATCAAATCCCGGGTCTCCCTAAAGGCCTTCTTCTGAGAGAGCAAATATTAAAGATAGATAGAAAAATAATCTTTGTATTACAAATGCTGTTAATTAACAGCATATCCTGGAGATTAATTTGAAAGACAAGAAAAATAACAGTTGCGTTTCACAAGGAATAAATTTCTTGTTACGTAAGTTAATTTCAATTAAAAACAAAACACGATTACGTTAATGGTGTCCATGAAAACTGTTTTTTATGGTACTAGGAGAATAGTTTTGGAGACTTAGATGTTCAGAAATGAGTAAAGAGAGAAATATATTCATAAGAAAATTTGGAAAATCAAAATATATCGATAACATATATAGAATATCCATAGTATAGTGTTGATAATCTTTTTGATGAGGTTGTGGTCGCAAAGCAAAATGAGGCTGACTATACTGAAATAGAAGGCTGGGAAAAGACACTGATCAATTATGCAGGAAAATGGATTCAATCGTTCAAGAACTTAACAAAAAGTCAACAAGAAAAAAAACAGCAGCAACATCCAACTTTCTAATTTCATGTACGTTACCTAGTTTGTCTTTTGTTTATTTGGAATCTCAGCAACTGTTGAGAGAGTATCCCCTATCATGAAAAATATCTAATCCCAAGATCAGACTCTCATGCTGGAAAGATCTGATAAAGCCTTGTTTTGCTGATGGTTGCATATAATGTTAACTGGATAAAAAGGTTTTGACAAGATAAAAAGTGACAGTAATGTAGTGCAGAGAGTATTCTCTAGCGAGAAATAAGAATGGTGAAAAAAGGTTGTCTGCTTCCTGAAATTTGTCGTCGAAAATTGTTGATGCTAGTCACTCTCAGAACCTTAAAAAAGATAAATGGAGCCAGTCTTATATAAGAATTCTGTTTCTACCATTTGTTACTGTTGAAGTTGGAAAAGAACGAGTAATGATTAATGAGTGATACTAGATTATACAATCATAACAAATACAACGTTCACTAAATGTAAAAAGAAATCTGGGTACACAAAGAAAATACGTTTTAAAATTTAGAGTTTAATCGGATTTAAAAAATAAAAGCTTCATTCACCAGTCTCAAAAGTACGATAGAAGTCAATTATTTTTGTTTTACTATCAGACTTATCCATCAATTATTGAGTAAGCCTGCTGATTTTATAAGCCGGGATCCCTGTCTTTCTTTGAAGATAGATTGGATTGGTTTCCTATTTCTATTACAGACCTAGAAAATAGTTGATCGTAACACTAAATGCTAAAGAAACAACTGTCATTTTCTATTGTTAAAAAGCTGAGAAGTTTCGGGATAAATAAAAACAAATTTGCGTAGTAGTTTTTGTTGAGATTTTCAGCCAGTTACTTTTACAATTTGGGTTAATTTGGCGAGTAGTTTCTTCCTGAAGGGTAACATTTACAAGTTTCGTATAAGCTTCGGTGAATGTTTCACATTTCACATTCGATTCAACATCCTTCAATCAACATGGCCTTATTACCAACAATACCACCGAAAATTGGCTTGCACATTTGCTCCCCGCTTTTGTTCTCGACAAAACCTGTCACTTATTGACCAATTGCTCCTTTATCCAACATTTCAAATATGATAAAAGGAGAGATAGACAATCGCCGTTTTCATAATTTTGATTTCTCACACTTTTCAATGACTGCAAGTTCAATAAATGCAGAGATGATCTACTAGCGATTAATTTTCTTACTTAACGTGCTGGTGATGTTTAAAGATTCAGAACTTCAGCAAAAGCAGAATTTATTGTACATGACATGAGCAAAAACTTTCACCGTGTTGGAAACGAAAACCGCATTGTTATGTTGCCTACAAAAGAGATCAATATACTCCTTCTGGATCGGGAGCTTCCTGTCAGTATTCACTGCTGTATCATATGCAGACAGATTCTTTTCGATCAACACTTTATCTGGTCTGGAGTACGTCAAGCTGTCTTCCTGCTGAAGGTTAATGACCTTCCTGCTCTCACTTCTAAGAACACAGACGCCTATACTCGAGTGGATCTGAAGCTATGCTAAACCTACTTGCTCAAGATACCTCGCTGTAAAATCGAACCCAGGACATCAAGTTGGGAGAAGCAAAATTCATAAACACAGAGTCATGTGCGCATTCAGATATAAATAATTTTGCAAATATAGGCAGTAGCCACTACAAAGTTCTCACATATGAAATCAGAGTAACAGTAGAGCAAATTCAGAAATACTAGTTTACTATAGGTCTTCTATCGAATCCTCAGAAATAGGTATCATTACTCTTCCTTTATGTACATAATACATACATACATACATACATACACACACACACACACACTGACACACACACACACACACACACACATACATATATATATATATCAGGGGCGTATGTTCCGGTTGTTCTAGGTGTGGGTTACACACCCATCGAAAATGGCAAATTATTATATATATTAACCATTCTCATTAATTTAATCAGAAAGCTTAATAGAAAAATTTTTTATACCCCTGCTTGAAATTTGGTATCATTGGGCGTGGTAGCACACCCAGTACAACAGCCAACATACGCCACTGATGTATATATACGAAATGAAAGAAGGAAAATGCACACACTTCAAATAGTTTTAATATAATATTTAATATATCGTGTTTGTGTTTGTCGACCAGTTTCACGTTCGCTATTCATGACAGGAGAATTTATTTAAATACGTATTTTCTTAAGAAGAAATTTTTTGGTCCATGTTGTGTGTGAAATTTATGAGTGAATGATTCAACAAGTAGAAAAATTTAAGGGGAAGTAATTGGTAATCGTTATTATTGTGGGCAGGGGGGAGATAATTATTCAGCTTTCGGTAGGTGGTGGATATATATATATATATATATATATACATACATACATGCAAAAATTCAAAAACTAGATTAGTGGGGAAAAATATGTACGGAGATGGGTATGTAATCGTGAATTAAAATATGTAAAAAGATCAAAGTTGGTTATGCGTGCATATTTAGACGTGTTCTGTATTTTCCGATGAAAAAATTTTCTTTATTTAAACATACTTGTAAAGAAATTGTATCTTTGCACTGATAGAAGGGAAAACTATGAAATTTGGTTCGATGTTACCTGCACATTTCTCTATGTGTTCACTTAAAAGAATTTGTAATGCGGGAACCGGATCTGTTTTTTATGTAAAGTGGTTCTCTGTCTCAATGTCATACTCGTCTGTCCTATATATTGAAGTACACAACCCGAACAGGTTATTACGTGCCTCTGAGAACCTAATTCATGTCTTTTAGTATAGCCTCGAGCCGACCAAAGCTTTGTGGGTGGATTTGGCATACGGAAAATGAAAGAGGTCAGTCGTATATATATATATATATATATATATATACGACTGACCTCTTTCATTTATATATATATATATATATATATATATATATATATATATATATATATATGTGTGTGTGTGTGTGTATATGTATGTATGCATTTGTGTGTCTGTGTTTGTTCTCCCACCATCGATTGATAACTGATGTTGGTGTGATTACGTCTCCGAAACTTAGCGGTTCGGCAAAAGATGCCTGGGGTGAGTTTGTTCGACTAAAGGCGGTGCTTCATCATGGCTGCAGTCAAAATGACTGAAACAAGTAAAAAAATATATAGAATACACTCTTCCTTTATATGTGTGCGTGCGCGCGCGCGCGCGTATAATTGTCACTAAATATGATTAAGTGTTAGAGACACCTACATTGCTAGAAAAAAGAGCTAAAGTGCTCTAATGCACATAATTGTATACATGTTTACTAACAGGGACTACAATCGCCCGAAGCACCGATCGCGTATTCCTTATACTGACCGGTCAGTTTCGAGCGATTCGCTAAATCATACATAGATATTTGTGGTGAAAACATATATATACTGACAAAAAATTCAGTCCGGAATCTGCCGAAAACGAGCCAATCCTTACTGATGAAGCAACGGAAATTGCCGATACTGACTGGTTAGTATAAGGAATTTTCGATCGGCGTTTTCGGGCAATTGTAGTCTCTGCCAGTATACATGCGTACAATTATGTTTTTTAGACTACAGCATTAGAGCATTTTAGCTCCTATTTCTAGTAATGTAGGTGTCTCTAACACCCTAGTCATATTTAGAGACAATTATAGTTTTCCTTTTTGGTAAAACATTGGACAATTTTCTACATCCATACTGTGGTGTTATGAGCCAGGCTGTGTTGTAGGGAAGGACCGGAAGTGAGGGAGTACGTATATCCTGTCGGAAGTGGGGCCTGTGGGTCACACTAGAAGAGCCACGGTGGGCATGCGGGGTCGGCGAGTTGCTAGCGGTCAGTTGGCAGTGGACAGCGTACGAGAGGAGACTTGTTAGACAGTACAGCGGCAGACAGAGCACGTGGACGTTGTGAGTGACCCTTCCAGATAGGCAGGTAAGACTATCGTAATTCTCTCTCTGCTTCCGCCCCCCCCCACATACACACACACACACACACACACAAAAGCCTATATAAGAGGTTCCCTCTTGGTAGCTATCACAGTATTTTGTGTCCTAACATAACATTCATTTTAAATTGGATATATATATATATATATAAAACTTATAAATAAGGGCAAAAGAAAAAATTATTTCCATGCTAATATGCTGATAACAAACTTTAACTCGTCAATTTCCACATATCATTATACACTCACTATAAATACGACGTGCATATTGGCATGGAAATAATTTTTCTTTTGCCTTTGTTTATAAGTTGTTTATAATTTTAACCTTTAAAGGTATTTTAATATGCTGCCACTGTTTTTTTCCTGAAAATATTTCATCCTATATTAGTAGTAGTAGTAATAGTAGTGGTATAATATATATATATATATATATATATATATATTATATATATATATATACACGTACATACATACATATGAGTGTGTGTATGTATGTATGTATGTACGTATATGTATATATATATATATATATATATATATATATATATATATACATATACGTACATACATACATACATACATATGAGTGTGTGCATCTATCTATCTATCTATCTATCTATCTATCTATCTATCTATCTATCTATCTATCTATCTATCTATCATTTCATTTAACAGATTTTATCCTTCTGTTTATGGAAGTTTGAATTTTTAAAAAGAAATGTAACTTTCTACCACAATTTCAATATATTTTAGAATTTATTAATTTCTTTTAAACACAATTTACCGAATTATGCAGAAAATACTAATACTGTTTAATGACTATTCGTAGTAGGTTCAAAATAAATTGACTTCAGTTTTCACCTGGAACTAGATTAGATTTTAAGCTCGCGTGCATTTCAAATATTGTTTCTATTGACAAGACAGAAAACAATCAAATCTTCAAATCTCTCTATATTAAAATCAGCGGGAATTTATGATAATTTATTTTTATGATGTACTTCTATGACATAAGAAGAGCGGCTATAGTCGTGATTTGAAACCGGCTTCAAATGACTTTATTCTCATTTCTCAGTTACACTGTACAACAAAAATGAACATTATTTCGACTATAGACTTGAGAATAATATTTTCCAGGGTAGTTCTATGCGTAGATCACGAAAATGGCAAACGTTTCTCTAGTTTTTTGTAATTCGTTTTTTTTTTATATTAGGGTATTTTGATAATTTTAATTTTTTTAATTTTTCAGATTTTCAGAGAAAAAAAAACTATAAAATACCTATAAATATTTAATTAGAATAAAAATTGCATTAAAATGCGAAGAGGTCAGTGTAGAAATCCCCAAAGGCAAATGTTATTATTTTCGTGGTGCCATGACATTCCGTTGGTAAAAAAAAAGAAAAAAACAGCATTACTTATATTTTGGTGTCAAGATAGGAGACCAAGATAAAAGTTGGGCACCACATATCTGTTGCACAACATGTACCAATGGTCTTTCGAAATGGTATTTGGGAAAGTCAAGAAGTATACCGTTTGCCATTCCAATGATTTGGCGTGAACCACAAGACCACCATTATGACTGCTATTTCGGCAACTTTTGACTGACGATAATTTTGAAAACACCTTAAATGTATTGGCATTGTATGCATGGCAAAGTTTCAGAAACGTGTGTAATGGTCTACTTGGGAAGCACAAGCAGCCAACTATGAAGTACTTGTAGAGAAGTTGATTGATTCGTACAAATCATTAGGGTGTAATATGTCATTAAAAGTTCACTATTTGCATTCGCATCTTGCTTTATTTCCTCAGAATGCAGCGGACGTCAGCGACGAACATGGTGAGAGATTCCACCAAGACAGAAGTCAAATGGAAACTCGATATAAGGGGAAGTGGAGTCCAGCCGTGCATGCTGACTTTTGCTGGTTTCTAGAAAGAAACATAAATATTGTACTAAAAAATAGATGTTGTTCCTTTAATAAAAGACACAAATAACGTATTTACTATTAATAACAGCCCATTTTGCAGAAAAGTCGCTTTAATTCTTGGGAATTCACAGAAAACGGCCCATTTTTGGCAAAAATATACCGTTTAGTGACGGCCCATTTTACGAAACACTGGAATCATTTCATGAAAAACGGAGTTCATTTTCGTTATTTGTGGTAAAAACTGTTCCAGAAAATAATGTTCTCTTCTCTATAGCAAAATCATTGTTGTACAGTGTTATTATTCTACAACACTCGACGGAATGGTGATTTACTATCTTTTTCATAAGGTATAAAGGCCCAGTGTCTTAGGTGAGTACAGTAAACGAGAGATAGGGACGTCCATGCTTTTCTCAAAATTGGTAATGACCGGAGGTAAAAAAAAAAAAAAACAAAAAACAAAAACAAAAAAGTACGTTAATCGTGGATTGAAACTCCATCGCTGTTACCGGCCTGCTGCAGAATTTTCGTCACAAAATCCCTGAATTATAATTGCTAAAACAATAGGAATAGGTTGGTTTGGACGCTGAAGGTGTATTAGAATTTTCAGTGAGTGATAGACTATAATAACATGATGGTGGCGAATTAGAAGATCGGAAGAATACCTGAAGTGTAATCGTATTCTTGTGTGCAAGCGAAAGTGTGTGTGTGTGTGTGTGTGTGTGTGTGTGTGTGTGAGAGAGAGAGAGAGAGAGAGAGAGAGACTGAATGACGTAGGAAACAAATGAGGATTGAATTGTTTTATTGAGGGTGATAAGACACAGGACAGCTAGCGTTGAAGTAGGTGGCTCGTATCATGTCAATACCGTTACGCTTCGTACGTGAACGAAGCATTTAATTATCTATAACTGAGATCATAATAAACTGAAGAACTCGCATATGTAGTGAGGTGATACTACTGAAAACTTGGTGATTGTTTCTCTAGTTTGTTGCATGAGTCTAAATCTTACAATGGACCTGGAGAAGACAATAAAGAAACCACTTGCTTGCTCTCATTCTTAACAACGCACACTCTTATGTTTGATGATACTTTGCTTCACTCCTTCTTAAGAATATGCACAATAGCTTCACCCCCGCAGTTATGAAACCTCAAGCCTTACACATACACTGGAGTCGGTAGCCAGATCAGGCTGCCTACGTAAGAAAATTGCAGTATAATCAAGTACCACAAAACTCACAGAAAGTAGAACGCTATTTCCACTGATATGTGTATTAGACAACTTACTGTTACACATACATATACCTATTTCTTTATTACCCACAAGGGGCTAAACATAGAGGGGAACAAACAAGGACAGACATAGGTATTAAGTCGATTACATCGACCCCAGTGCGTAACTGGTACTTAATTTATCGACCCCGAAAGGATGAAAGGTAAAGTCGACCTCGGCGGAATTTGAACTCAGAACGTAACGGCAGACGAAATACTGCTAAGCATTTCGCCCGGCGTGCTAACGTTTCTGCCAGCTCGCCGCCTTATTACACATACATATACCATAATACCTATCACTTATAACACGGGATTGTTTTTCTGTAGTTTGGTACTTTTTCAATAGTAATGGCACATTTCTTATTGAATACTGGTTGCTTGTATCTTCTCTAATTTTTACTGTGTATATGGTTGTGTAGTAAAGAAGCCCACTTTGTAAAAACGTAGTGTTGGGTTCAGTTTCACTTCACAGCACGTTGGACAAGTGTCTGTTACTAAACCCCCAAGTCGAACAATGCCGTGTGAGTAAATTTGACTGACGGAAACTGTGTGGAAGCCCGTCATATATACATATTTATATATGTGTGTATGTGTATGTTAGGGGAGGGTTGTGTGTGTGTATGTGTATGGGACTGATTGGGTGTGGGTGTGTTTGTCTGTGTTTAACGGCACTACTGTTTGACAACTGGTGTTAACTTTGCGGTTCGGTTAAAGAGCCCGACGAAATGAGTACCAAACTTTAAAATAAGTGTTGGCGGGGGTGGGGTGGGGAGAGTCGATTTGTTTGACTAAACCCCTTCAAAGCGGTGCTTCATAATGGATAAATAGATACTTGAAAAACATCGTTTAAATGGGGACATGACAACAGTACAAAGACGCAATTACCGTCTGAATAATTATTCGTGGACTATGGCTGCAGTGATTCTCTTCAAACATATTGAGGCAATGAGACGAAATATTACGATGGCCATTGAATGTACAAGATCCACTTCTCTAATTAAAGGATAACCTATTTTGCGTTCTTAATTTTGGGGCAACAAGCATATTATAAAGATGGCCAGCAACAATAGGCAGCGATAACAGCCGAAAATGAACATTGAAAGAAACTGTTCAGCTGGTTATCTTTATATATTTGCATATCCAAAGTACCGAATTCCATTCACATTCAACCAGCTTCTGTCCTGTGGTTCTATTTAAGCGATTGATTGTGGCTATTCAGGAAGTACAGTGAGGTACTGATGCAGATATTATCAAATATGGAAATAAAGCAAATACGTTACATAATTATTTAGTGATATGACGGAGATAGAGGCATCCGTTAGTTTTGCGAAACCATGGCTCAACGCCTGGAACGCTATTTTGTTTTGGTCTTGTTGGTAGAGCAACATCTGTTGTGATGAGAAATTCACATGTGAACGACATTCCCAGTCGTAAAGACGGCACTTGAAAATGCAGTCCGCTAACCTTGTCTTGGTGCTGCTCTTCCGTCGAATTTCCTTGACTTCGCCAGCACACACCAGTCTCTCCTCTCGTCTTTTCCATACTTTCCTTTAGTTCCAGTCTCCAACGGTAGCGATCATCAACAATATCATTCGACTTTTCAACATTCACGTAAAGAGATTTCATGTTTAGTGATGCTTGGTGATAACAGTTCTTAATTTCAGAAACTGGATAGAAGCTGGTTGGAAGCTGGAGGCATCAAAGAACTTCAGAGTGTTCGTTGGTATAAACTCCAGATAGACATAGAGTTAAAGCTCAGCGCTTGATTGACCCACAAGAAATAACAGAGTAAAATCTCCCTCAAGTCATATCTGTCTTAGGAACGCAAAATCACTGGATAATGTAGTATGGGGTATACTGCTTAGAAAAAGTAAACCGGATAGGCATGGTTGGAATGCCTTTGATCATAGGTTTGCTCGTTCAGTGATAACCTAAGTTAAACAACTCACAATTGTATGTTTATTACACTTGTGTCAAGTGACTGTACACGCTTCCATCTAATATGTGTCCTTAATTTTATCAATATAAATCTGGAGGAGTTGATTGTGATAGAATTGACAATAAATAGTTGTTACATAATAAGGCAACTATAAATTTTAACCGACAGATTGCGATTTGAAAAGAGTATTTTAACTATATATTTACTTTGCTATTCATTATTGTTAATAGCCGTCCTGTGTTTGAATGTTAAAATAGATTTTATAATTAATTTGTATTGTTTACTTCTGTGATTTTTCAATGTAATTGTATGTTGTAGTGTAATGTTAGGCAATTCCCTCAGTTGTTACGCTTATCTGAGAGTCAATCACAGACTGGCAAGATTTATGTAACAATTCGAAAGATGAAGTTGACAGATTTAGGTTTTTAGTAAAACTCATAAATTATACTTAGCCAATCGGAACATTTTTTTAATGTGTATATGATATCTTGTCATATACGACTGTGCTAGATCTATTGAGAATATCAGAGAACTGTTCATTTTTTCTAAGATATTAAAAAATAATTCAGATGTCAGAAGTTGTATTTTTGTGCTTACAATTTATGTAGTTGATATTCATTTGGTTCTTACCGTAGAGCAACCAAGGGGTCAATGTAAGTAAATAGTTATACAGAATTATACTCATATATTAAATAAGCATACGTTTAATCTCTCTGTGACCCTCACTCCATAGTTAAACCTCAGATCTTTAGACATCTTGGAATGAAATTAGAACCGACTAGTTTCGTTGTAGTTATGGTTCATCAGGATTCGCTAATCTCCCTTCCAAGATGCTGAAAGATAGTAGAGCAAAGCTAGGGATTAAAATATAAACAGCATTGTAAACGGTACAAACTAATTTATAGTTGACCATCGACTGTAATAATTAAGGTACGCACAAAAACAGAAATACTTGTGATGGTGAATGTGTGTGTTGCAAGAGCACTTGAGAGTTCTTATTCGAACATCTGTCTTAGAGAAGGATACTCTGATGTAAAACCTAAAGATCATTTAACTTCTGGGCATCCCAGTGCTGGACCACCGGGAGGGAAATTGTTCTATCTGAAATGCTCCACCTTTGCTAGCTTCACTCACTATAAACAGTTTAACGCACTTGAAAACATATTATGGACAAAGTCCAAAGGTAATGGGGGAAAGTGGGACATAGAAGCTTGATTTGCAAGTTGCACGTAAGTGGCTTGGGATACTGGTCGCTTCTTTACCAGACTATGGCGAAGTAGAGATCTGATAGCATCTCAAGTGGCTGAGCAATTTCGCCAAGGATGGCACAGTTCATCTTTTAATCCCAAAGAAACTAGAAAAAGTGCTCTAAACAAAGCTTGCCGAATTTTGGAACTGGTCAGCAACTTGACCCCAGGACCTATTCTTTGTAAGCCTAGTACTTATTCTATCGGTTCCTTTTTTGACGAACCGCTAGGTTACGGAGGCGTAGACACATCAACATCGGTTGTAAAGCGATGGTCGGGGGACAAACACAGACCCACAAACATTATACATATATATACAATATATACGACAGACTTCTTTCAGTTCCCGTCCACTAAATCCACTCGCAAGGCTTTGGCTTGCCCGAGGCTATAGAAGACACTTGCCCAAGGTGCCACGCCGTGGGAATGAACCCGGAATCATGTGGTTGGGAAGCAACCTTCTTTCCTCACAGCCACGCCTTAATATTATATTTATTTCTCTCTACCTTTATATATATTTATCTACACACAGACAGACAGACAGACACCTCTACATACCCACACACACATGTATACATATACACATATATATGATATACTTATATATATATATATATATATATATATATATATATATATATATATATATATATATATATATATATATATATATAATATACCTAAAATAAATGTAATCAACGGTTTTCAATATGTCCTTCCAGTAGATCTTCGTACCGTTGGAACTTTTTCAAATGTTAACAATGATGTAATTGTACATGCTAATGACACAAATCACATCCATTTTTCATAGAAAATAATAAGTTACAAACCTCGAAAGCTTGAAATTTCAGCCAATCAGGGTGGGGGGGGGAGTGTAGGGCTTTCATTATCAACATCGCAGAAGTCGCATCGCATTCCTCGCGTATGGGAGGAATACCTGTCGTGTCTCGCGACACGTACTGCCGAAGTTCATGTCAGTAGTCTTTCCTGATTGTATTTTCTTCTCGAGAACACAATTACGTCAGTTTCGACAACTGTTCCTGGACCACCAATCTTTAATGGATTGTAGAGTATAGGTCGTTCGCACATACTTCGCAGATATAGTTGTAATAAAAACTGTCCTCTGTTATTCTCAACTCCTCTACACAGAAACGAACAGTGGTCAGTTCTATCACCCAGGAATAAAGAAATAGAACCACAGTTTAAAGAGGAAGACTACTACCTTCCAACCCCTTTGCCTCTTCTCACAGACATACATTCGTGGCATTTATTTTTAGTGTAGCGTTATTAGACGGGATCTTCGGTTTGAACGGCAGTTTTTAACATAATTTCTAGGCAACTAAAAAATTTTAAACTTCGTATACTGGTAGAATGTGTTTATAAAACATCTTTTTCTCTTGGCTTTATTGAGAAAATTCTATAGTTTGTAAGATATTTGTTGTTGTTTTTCTTCAATTTCTGCAATTTCAACCAATCAGTGACGTCTATTGAGTTAAAAAGCATTCTGTGTCGTATGAATATGTCCCTCGTTTAAGAAACAGATTGAGTTTATTTACACTTGTGAAGAAAAAAAAGATACCCTTCCCCCACCCCTATCCCTAACCCTAACTAACCCTAATTAACCCTAACCCTAAAAGAGTTTGAAATGCAATAGATCGATTCTAGGGTCATAATTATGGGTTATGACACCGCTAGAAAAAACTGCTTTTTTTTTTTAATAGCAACAAATAAATAAAAAGTAAAATAAATTGCTTCGTCGTCATATTATCCAACGAGTTCCCGAAATACTCATTTTGTAAGAAAAATAAATGTATTTAATAAAGACAATATTAAAATCACAACTTGCCGTGCTAGTTCAAACAATACCTGGCTGAAAAAATAAGAAAAGACTGAAAACAGACGACAATTTTATTGTAAAATGACAAATGCGACTTTCAGCATAATGGGGGATTCCGATCGGCTAAAATTAAAAAAATATTTTTAAGGTGTGTAACGTTTTAAATATTAATCGTTAACATGTCGGTTAGCGGCATTTCATCCGTTTTTACGTTCTCATTTCAAATTCCGCCAAGGTCGACCTTGTTTTGTATCCCTTCGAGGGCGATAAAAGAAGTACCAGTTAATGCACTGGAGTCAATGTAATTAACTTTCTCACACCTCAAAATTGCTGACCTTGTACTATCAATAAGAAACAATTATTAACTACTATGAAAATTGTAAGTGCTTTTTGTCATTGGCATGCAAAATTACATTAGTGTATACGAAGTCTGATCAATAAGTATCAAGACTGTTGCCATATCAACGAATCTAAAGCACATAAAGTAAAGCCGCTTGGCAAAAATTGACCTTGAACTCTACTGTATATGCGCACTAAGTTTCAACGTTCTAGCTCACTTCCGCTGTTTACAGCGCTGTTTAGAAGGAAGGTGTGTAGCGTGTGATCATCGCATTGACCATGACACAGAAAGTTGTCATGGCGATACCTGCTTAGAGGCCTATGCAGAGTTGCAGAAAGTGTATAGAGAGCAGTGTATGAGCCGCACATAAGTGTACGAGTGTTTCAGACGAAAAAATATCGATATTGACGAACATTTTAGGAGATCCGCAACCAGCAGAACTGAGAAAAACATCGCAGATGTGAGTGCAGCTGTAAGGGGAAATCATCGAATCACCATCCGTGAGTTATCAGAGGATGTGCTGATTAGTTACGGTTCAGTTCAGTCCATTATCACTGAAGATTTGGG
>NW_021832130.1:35000-42500 GCF_006345805.1 Octopus sinensis
TCCATTAGCAGGTCCTTATATTTACTAATCTTGTCAAATTCTTTCGCCGCTATATTGTGATCACAGGGAATACTCATGTCAATTAATAAACACATCCTTTTTGTCTGATCTTTTATAATGATATCCGGCTTATTGGCTTTTATAGTCCTGTCGGTCTGCACGGGGAAGTCCCATAGAATCGACACATTTTCTCCCTCAGTCACAGCTTCAGGATGATGTTTATACCATTTGTCAGCGGCTTTATTATTATTATTATTATTATTATTATTATTATTATTATTATTATTATTATTATAATATCTGAATCACCACTAGCTATTTTTCTATTTTTGCACCTCTGAGGAAACGTGAGAATTAGCAGCCGACTCTTCCTGAAAACACATCCTGAAGTTGTAAATAAGGCAAAAAGACATAAAATAATGTAGTTCAAGAGAATTTTAGTAAGGCTGAACAAAACTGCTTTCAGGTTCCTGGATGGGGAAAGGTATCGTCTCAAAATTGAAGAGAGTTGTGACAGTTATTTTTAGAGAAGTGCAAGCAGACTCTTCCTTTGAATCTCTGGACTGTGGACGATATACCGGATAATCCCTCCCCATCCTATAGACTCTAGTTATGGACAGCAAAGTTGATACACAGTGAGTAGCGTAGCTAGTGGTGGTTGAAGGGGCGAGAGGGCAGTCCGCCCTGAGCGATGCTTTTATGGAGACGATACTTTTGGGTCTGCTGTTTAAGCCTGTATCACTTTGGGGACTCGGGGTAGTGTACCAACTCATGAGCTGCTTCGGATGGCACGTACTCTAGCTACGCCTTTGTATAAAGGTAACAAAAATACTAACGTGAACTAAAGGGGCAGGTGCAATAGCCATATCTCTGTAATGCTCTTCCAGACTACTGAGGTCACAGCGGTTAATTTTCAGCTTAAAATTTTAGCAAAACTCTCAGTTAAGCGAACGTGAAAAGGATAAGAGTTTTAGAATGCTGCTATTCTGGGAATGAAGGGTTTGAGAAAGATTTTAGTACAGAGTTAGAGGGTGATATACGAGGGGCTCACAAACAGAGAAGTAAGGACATGAAATTAGATTTGAGCGAGGCTGGTATACAATTTGAAAGTGTTGCGTAGCAGGAACTGTGTTAATAATGGTAAAATAAACACTCGAAGAATTTAGCAGGGATCTATTGACTGGAGCAGTGATGAGTAATGGCTTTGTGAAGCACCAGGTCGATTGTGTTCAAGCAAACGTATAGCGAAGGGTATTCCAGCCGTGACTACCTCATCTTTTTAGTAGTGTGTCTTGGGTTACATTATTCAATGTCATTTTTTCATATAGAGAAACAAAAGTTAGGTATGATTTAAGTGAGGTTTGGCTGCTATTTCTAATAGGTCCAGCGACCAAGCTGAAATTCCTTCGTTAGGTCGGCAAGTAAAGGTTTGCTTATTAGGTGGATGGAAATCGACCTACAATTATTTATGTAAGTAGCTGTTTTAGTTATGCCGGTAATGTTGACGTAATGTTGACAACACTGGTGTCTTGCTGAGAGACAGCAGCATAACAGAGCAGATGTACTTTTTAGCCCTGAATAGACTAGACAGCACATCTGTCGACTTATGGCTGCAGTAATCTTTTGAGGAAATCTTTTCTAATCAGTTAATTGGTTTTTTATTGGATGAGTTCTAGGATATTTGTTAGTGTAGCAGTAACGTAATCCCTAATATTTGGGACGTTTTTGTGCGTATTGTGTAGGAGACAGTAAATTTTTGAAGGCTGAAATATTTTACAACTCTGAAAATGAACTCTAACTTTCGAGACCTTGCTTTCAGTATACCCTAGATGTGTGTTCATCAAGCGATACCACAAGAGATTGAGAGACCTATAAAGCAATATGGAACGTAGAATATTTATTAGAGATGAGTTTTCTCTTTTTTAATGTCAAGATATTTTGTTTTGGAACTGTTGAAGAACACTGGATTCTCGCGTCCTCGTTGGAAGATGTTTCTCCGATTTCTATGTAAGGCAGCAGTGAAAGATTGATGTGAAGTGCCTAGATTGTTGCTGATGATATATCTGTGTGTGAAGGTTAAAAGAAGAGTGAAAGTTGATACTATCTGTGAAGGAAACATTGCGGTTAGAAATAAGAGCAATTCAGTTATTATTGTAAAGAAGGAATACTGTAGAAGACATAACTGAAATGTGAAGTATCCCAGAATCAATAGAATGTGATCGAAGAGAGTCCATTAACTTTGAAAGAACGGTCTGAAAGAAAGACTCAGAGAGAGAGGGGAGAGAGAGAGAGAGAGAGAGAGAGAGGGGAGAGAAAGAGAGAGAGAGATAAAAAGTTTTGCTCATGCTTAAAGTAACAGCATTGCTTTTAGTGCAGTTCTCTAGTGTAGAATTCACTGGTGCCTGACATTGATGAACAAATCTCCAATATATCTGGTTGTTCAAAAACTGTACAGAAGAGAAAGCGACTCAAAAAGATGAAAGAATTTGCTGACAACTATCTTCATCATCTCCAAGATGTTAGTAAGTGATAATGGACAATAGGTAAAAGGCATAATCGGAAAGATTGCTTTCATTGAGGACCGGAAATACTGTAAATTATTTCAGAGGATAGGGTGAGGACTTTATCTTTCTACAGAGAAAAATATCGAAGAGTTTTAACGTGCATAGTTTGTAAATTTGGGGCACACTATTTGAAAATAATGGGAAGAACACTACGACAATCTGTGTTATTTTATTTGCTTGAACAAATCGGAGTTTTGGTTTTGATAACTCTGTGAATAAGGGAAATTTTATTAAAGGTTTTCAGGTTTGTGCGTGTGTGTAGTCAAGCGAAGTTGAGTTGGAACCCAAACAAACAGCAAATATATAATCGGTGGGTGACTGCGACTTATAGAGTTTGCTTAGTCGAAGTATAGCAAGAAAGAGGCTTCTCCAAAGTTAAGAGATAACCTTTTAGCAAGAGACCAAAAGACATGGATGCACTTTGGAATGAAAGAGAAAATGTCATATGCTCAATAAAGAAACAGTTTTTTCTGCACACGCTCATTAAATCAGTAAATAGAAATATTTTCCATGTATATATATTATGTATGTATATTATATTATACATGCATACATACATATATTTGTGGCTGTGTGGTAAGAAGCTCGCTTCCCAACCATATGGTTTCGGGTTCAGTCCCACCGCGTGGCACCTTGGGCAAGTGTCTTCTACTATAGTCTCGGGCCGAATAAAGCCTTGTGAGTGGATTTGGTAGAGGGAAACTGAAAGAAGCCAGTCGTATATATATATATATATATATTATATATATATAATATATATATATATATATGTATATGTATATGTATGTATGTATTTGTGTGTCTGTATTTGTCACCCCACCATCGCTTGACGACCGCTGCTGATGTGTTCACATCCCTGTAACTTAACGGTTCGGCAAAAAGAGACCGATGGAATAAGTACTAGGCTTACAAATAATTTGTTCGACTAAAGGCTGTGCTCCAGCATGGCTGCAGTCAAATAACTGAAACAAGTAAATGAATAAAAGAATATATTCATACACACACATACACACACATACATATATATAGATATACATATATTCATACATGCATCACGTCATATATATATATACATATATATACATCCATCCATCCATACATACATACGTACGTACGTATGTACGTACATACATACATACACACACACACATATATATATGTAGAGAGGAAGAGAGAGAGAGAGAGAGAGAGAGAGAGAGAGAAAGAGAGAGAAAGAAATAGACACACACATACAAAGACACACGCATACACACACGTATACACATACACAACACGCGCGCACAAATATATAAAGAAATATATATTTACTGTTTTATGACTATAATTTTATGACTGTAGAATAATATCGGGAGTTATTTGACGAAAGTTAGGTCTCAGGAGTGTTCAAAACACCTTTCTCATACAAGCGTTCAACAATATCATATAATGTATTTCAGTTCGTATTCCTAGTTGAATCATTAGGGTTTATAAAATTTATCAATGCAATAATTGTATTGAATGTCTTGGAACAAAATTATCAAATATAAAAGTACAAACAACTCTTATTATTGTTTTCGTCATCATCATCATCATCATCAACAGAACCATTTATAATAATTGATAAATAAAAGTATATTCGCTGCCAATATTCTTTTCTACTCTCGGCACAACGCCCGAAATTTTTGTGGGAGGGGGCCAGTCAATTAGATCGACCACAGTACGCAACTGTTACTTAATTTATCGACCCCGAAAGGATGAAAGGCAAAGTCGACCTCGGCGGAATTTGAACTCCGAACGTAAAGACAGACGAAATACCTATTTCTTTACTACCCACAAGGGGCGAAACACAGAAAGGACAAACAAGGACAGACAACCGGATTAAGTCGATTATATCGACCCCAGAGCGTAACTGGTACTTATTTAATCGACCCCGAAAGGATGAAAGGCAAAGTCGACCTCGGCGGAATTTGAACTCAGAACGTAACAGCAGACGAAATACCGCTAAGCATTTCGGCCGGTGTGCTAACGATTCTGCCAACTCGCCAACGGTGCTGTACACTACAAAACAATAACATTCAGACTGATAGGAATAGCCAAGTCTCATCAAATCACAACCTACCAGCCTTAAATAAAAAACAAAACAAAAAAAAAACACATTTCATAATTATGATAGTTATGGATATAGAAAAAAAGATGTGATGGTCACGGTTAAATTCATTTAAAACATAGGTTTGTTTGATCAGCAACAACAATAATATTAGAGAAAGCATCGCTAGCTTCATTGTTCTCATCACCACCACCACCACCACCACCACCACCACCACCACCACCACCACCATCATCATCATCATCATCATCATCATCATCATCATCATCATCACCACAAGCAGCAGTAGTAGCAGCAGCAGCAATGTTCCTTCTAATCGGCAATACTGTATGAAAGGTTGGTTACCCTACAAAAGTGAAAGCAATTTATATGGGAAAAGTTGATAGAATACCTTTTACTTTTTACCTGTTTCAAACTGCGCCCATGCTGGGGTCGTGACTTGTAGGTTTAGTCAAACAGATCAACCCCCAAGTGCTTAGTTCTTTAAAGTCTATTGGTTTCTATTGTTCAATCCCTGAGTTACGGGGACGTAAACAAACTAACACCAGTTGTCAAGCTGTGGAGAGGGGAAACAAACACAAACATTTCTGCTTTCAAATGTAGGTAAAAGTAATATATTCTTTAAGTCGAATATTTTCTTTATATAAACTGAAGCCTTTTGAATCATAACACGACTTCTTTTTATGATTGATTTTAATATATCTATATTTACATGCAGTTAAGTATATGTCCGGTCATGGAATGACCAATGGTTTCGAATCCATAAGGCGCTTAGCGCTATGGACAACTCGTCAGACTTGAGTTGTCCATAGGGCTAAGCGTCTTATGAATGCTTTAGAGTGTGCTGCTTTTTCGGACATATGATACACTGGTGCTCCGTTGGGGGAACAGAGAGTTTTTTATCAAGTAACTGTTCCAGAGCATTTGCCCAGTCCCAGCGACAGTTTTTCTTTATGTGGCCCGATTCCAGGCACAGGTGACACTTGGGGGGGTGGGCGTCCCTCAACTATCAGCGGGTACCTGGAACCGACCAATGTTAAAAAATCTGGTAGAACCAGATCATAGGCTGATCGGGTCCATAAGGTCAAAATTGCTTTTGACCGGACCCAATCAGCCGCTGGCAAAATTTTTACATTTAAGAACCTGGCAGGGCTGCCACCCAGACCCCGACGGATAGTACCTTCTATCCATTAAGTTTCTATTCCAGGTGGCAGCCAACCCACCCAGGCTCTTGTAAATTTTTGCCCACCATAGGTGGGGAGAAACAAAGTTTTCTCCCCTTCAATGGGCTAGCTCACAGATTTTTGAGCCCCCGCAGGAGTGTCGAAAAGCACACACCCGTTGCGTACTTTGCACCCCTGCGGATAAATCTAAACGTTGTCAGGTACCCTGCCAGCTCATTTTCGATATCATTACGGGAGAAGACGGAGATGGTGTCAAGGACCTTAGAGTATGTCCTTAACACCACCGTTCTCTCCGAATAATTTTCAACCTATTCCTTGGGGGTCTCTATTCGCCACTCCAAGAAAGTATTTTTTTCAGTCTTTGTTGCCATATTAATGATGAAAAAACCAAATGTGAAAAGTCACAAATAAAAAGTCCAAAATGTCCAAATCAAAATAATATTAAAAAAAAAAACAGAGCAGAAAGACAGACCAGAGAAGAAAGAACGAAGGAAGACAGTTCAACATGGCAAAAAGACAGTTCAACATGGCAAAAAGACTGTTCAAATTCCGCTACTCCACTTGTCAAAGTAATCCACTTGTCGAAGTTGCAGCAAAAAATTCTATTTTGTTAAATCCAACGTAATATCCCAGGCACAGACAATTTTCACAACAAAAATTTTTTGGAGGGGATACGCCCCCCGAAAACAAACATAATTCTTACTATAAAGTGAGACTTTTTGTACGACCACTGGCAGACAAATGCCTGGAACCCAGTGGAAACCCTTGTTCGAAAAAATAATCCAATATAAACAACAGTTCCCACTGAACTCCCAAAAAAGGACAAATGCCTTACCTGTGGTCGTACGTTAACTTTTTCAGTTTTTCAGGACGGCTTCACAGCACGTCTTGTCTAAAAATAAATTCTTGTCAGAAGACAATAAACACACACACACACACACACACACACACACACACACACACACACACACACACAAACGCTTGTATCTCACAGTTCGAGCGGGTGGCACTGTGAGCTGATTTTGGTGTATTTACACCATTTGTCTACACCGAGAAACAACACCCATAAAATAAAAGCACAGCGAATGGCTTGCTTACTGGTCCGAACGTGTCGCAGGCTTATTTGAACTGGTAATAACATTGCATATATATATATATATATATATATATATATATATATATTATATATATATATATATGTATGTGTGAGTGTGTGTGTGTGACCGTGTTTCTCTCGCACAACTGCCCCTTGACCACCGTTGTTTGTTTGTTTACATCCCAGTAATATAGCAACAAAAAATAAATGAAAGAAAAACCGGTAGAATAAGTACCAGATTAAAAAAAACAACAACAACAAAACAAGGTACTTTTTTGGTTATCTCACTCCCATTAAAAAATTACCATTAAAAATTGGGTTACCTTCCCACTAAAAAAATGAGTTTGTCGGGAGAAGAGATTGGATTGAAAGTGTTAGATCCTTTTGATTCAATACTTTAACACATTGTTGACGTTTGGCCTCCTTAATAAGCATAGTATGATTTGTTATAAAACTGTTATTAGATTCAATAAGATGATTAATTTTTTTCAGTTTTCCTGTTTATTAATTTTTTTAACGTAAAGTATACTAGCCATCTCAATATGGCTAACCACTAAGGGTAGGTGTTAC
>NW_021832130.1:47500-57500 GCF_006345805.1 Octopus sinensis
TATGTGCTAGTTATATCCTACCTAATCAAGTTTAAGTTGGTGAGTTTCGAACACTTGTGTTTAGTTTCCTGGGATTTCAAGTTGGGTTTTTCAGCTTTCTTAACTTTATTCTGTAGGTCTCCTGATATGAGAATTATATTCTGCTTCTACTCCGGTCAGTCTTAATCGAACAAATCTTTGATAAAAGGCATTCCGGCCACATGTCTCTCCATCTTTTTTCTTCCAGATATGTTATAGAGTATTTATGACTACAATACACAATACACCCTCCCTTTTTTATGACGGTAGGGTGAAAACTGAGTAAGATTAGGTTGCTGTTTCTGTCAAGTGACTATCGAGAGATTTCTTTACAGTTTCACTTTCTTATTATGTCGCTGTAGTTTGGCTTTAGGTGGATTCTGAATGGGCAGTTCTACTATCAAATGTGATCCAAATATGAACATTTCAACTTTTTAAGGTTATTTATGACACCATTATCGAATGCGTTTTCCCTTATTTTTGGAGATAAGATGTCGTTTGAAGGTTATATGGATGCTATTTCTTGTAGATTAAGCGACTGTATAGAAGCTCGCATTTATTATGTAGAATAGGGCGGTGGAGAGTAGAACCAGTAGAGCATCGCACAAAACGCTTTGTGCAATTTAGTTACATCTCTTTAAATTCTGCTGAAGTTGACTTTTCCTTTCATCCTAACCCCAAGGGTCAATAAAATCAGTATCTGTCTAGTGCTGAGGCCGATTAAATCGATTACAATGCTTCCAAATCTTCTGGCCTTCTACCGAAGTTGGAAATAATAATTATTTGTATGGATTAGGTCAACAATAGTGGCAGATACAGTAAAGAGTTGGATAAAAAAACAAAACAAAAAAACTACAGGGTTTAGTTAGGATTGAGTTCGAATTTCATCAGGGTCTGTTTTGTTTTTTATCCATTTGTGAGTTAATAAACTATTAGAAATTAGAACTCATTAAAAAGTGAGTTGTGGAAGTGCGTGGCTTAGGGGTTAGAGGTGTTGCGCCCATGATTGTAAGATTCTGGTTTCGATTCCTAGATCGGGCGATTCGTTGTGTTCTTGAACAAAATACTTCACTTCACGTTGTTCTAGTTTCAGTTTTTTTTCCCTATCTTACAAACGATTATGCGACTCACAAAGAGTAGAGTAATGGATAAAATATATCTTTCTGAATTTACTGTATTTACTTACTCGTGTGCAAGTCACACTCAAATATAAGATGTACTCATGTATAAAAGATGCTCTTGTGTACAAGGTGCATCCCTAATTTGGTGTTAAATCTTGGTACAACATTTTTCTTCATTCATAGTTTTAGCTTTGCCCCGTGGATAAGTCGCATCAAGTATAAGATAGTGCGACTTATGCACGAGTGAATACTGCACGATATAATACATTCCAATTAAATACAGTTGTTCCCTCACACGGTGTTATTTTGCACCAAAGTAATAAATTTTCCCTTTAGATGGACTCATTCTGGATTTTAGAAATTACTTAAAATTCTGGAATATAACAGCATTCAAATATGGAAAACAGTTACTCTGAGTTTTTAAAAATTTAAATTGGACAGTAAATTTTGGCTCATTATATTCACACACACACACACACACACACACACACACACACACACACACACACACACACACATGCACACACACACACAGACACACATACACGCACACACACAAACAGACACACGCAAGCACGCGCGCGCGCACACACATATATAAATAAATATATAGATAGATATGCACACAGAAAGAGCGAGATAGAGCTAGAGATAGTTAAAATACATAGAGATAGATAGATAGATAGATAGATAGATAGATAGATAGATAGATAGATAGACAGATATATATATAGAGAGGGTCATGAGAAATGTGTGTTTGAACGTTTTCCTGTACAATTAACATGTCGATTTAAAACTGTCATGAACAAGGAAAACATTTTTACTCACCAAACTAGCGTAATACAAAATGAATTACAAAAATATACTTTTTACCCGTGGTCTTTCGTTTTTATGATTAAGGTTGACATGAATAACAATGACACTGGTATTGATACTTGTTGTGCTATCAACACTAAAAGTTCTACCAAATCTGTGAACTGTCTTAGATCATGTAAGCAGAGTTCTAATTTAGCTGTGTTTTTGCGTTTAAATTAGATCCACTTCTATAAAAAGAAAACTCTTGAACATCCTTCAACCGATTGTTTGAAGCAGTTAAAAAAATTACTGGACGAAGCTCATCCAAACTTAAATCACTCCATCGCTATACATGTTCGACATCAGCCATATTCCTTTGTTAAAAAAATGGCTGCCACAAATAGCGTTCGTTATTCCAGCTCATGTGATAATTGTTGGTTTTATGAAGATATCTAAAGACCTAATAAAAGATGCCATAAAAGAACCGATAAAAATGTAAAGAAACTCTTGCCCTTATCACAACCACACTCTTCTCATATATTACGTTGTGTAATTGATTCGATGATTATGGAATATAATTGATGATTTTGGAATATATGCTGCCTAAAAGCATTTTAAATCTACAGTTAAAAAATAATTTATCATTAAATAAGCTATCATGAAATCGCAGGCCATTTTTTACGTGAGTAGGAGAAAAAAATTTAAAAGCACTCTGATGTTAAAAGTTAGTGATTTGGTGGAGTTTGTGTGAAATATGTGATAACACATATTGGATTGTTAATATATACCTACTACTATACGGCTGCTACCACTCTGAAACAACACATAGGAGATGCCTGCAGTACACGTGGTAATGAAATAATTGAACATAGGCAACAAGAACTAAATGGGCAACAGATGAAAACGTTAGCAGCCTGCACCGCAGAATCGGACACGTCGGGCGAAATGCTTAGCGGTATTCCGTCTGCCGTTACGTTGTGAGTTCAAATTCGCCGAGGTCGACTTTGCCTTTCATCCTTTCGGGGTCGATAAATTAAGTACCAGTTACGCACTGGGGTCGATGTAATCGATTTAATCCCTTTGTCTGTCCTTGTTTGTCCCCTCTGTGTTTATCCCCTTGTGGGTAGTAAAGAAATACATTATAAAGTATAAGGTGGGTAATTTCACAGGTCACTAAGTACATCTCGTGAAAATAATTGTCAAAATTCTATAGAGCATTGAAGGGACATTAATAAAAACATAAATTCATATAGTTGAGTAAAACCGCTGTTACCAGGATAATACTACAATAAGTCAACATTAATCGCATGTTTGATTCAAATGTAGGAGATGTATACCAGAATTTGAAGAAAAACAATATCTTTGTAAAAGGTTTCAAACCAAAACGATTTTGGTTTAAGGTCCGAAATGAGAAAATATGAACAGAAAATAAGAAAGATTTCCCCTCTGAACGCATCGTGACTAAAGACTATCACGAAAGATAGTGTACCGACATCAATAGTAAGACTTATAGTATAGTCGACGTTTGAAAGTTACACTAAATCTGCAGAGAAAGCTGCATAGTGGAAAGGTAACAGAAAGAGACCTAATAGTTGGATACTATAGTTATTAGTATAGTTAAAATTATTAAAAGTTTATTTAAATCAACTACTAAGAGGTTGACACACCACGGCTTGCCAGGGCAGGGACAAACCTTGTAGTAAAGAATGAAATGACTTAACAAAAAAAAAAAAAAAAAAGAAAGAAACTATAAACCGATTGATAGTTTAAACATTACGTACACACTTAACGTACACTCTCTCAATAAATTCCTTGAAGACCATTGTGGAACGAAGTAAACAGTGTCCGAAGATCTCGTGGGTAAAATGAAAAAGTGTGGGAATGTGGCGAGCAAATTTTTGAGAAATAAAGCTATATTGTTTGATGTAAGAAAACATCGTAAATTCCTTGTGACAGTATGATTTAATCACAGAAAGGCATTCGATTTTATTCTCCACTTGTCGATACTGAAGTCACTACACTCAGCATATATACTAGCTATGCCAGTTGCTACCACTGAAAGGTTCACAACGGCTTGCTCAATAAACCTCACACTAGTAACTGAAAGCAGAGCGATTGTCTTCGGTGTTACATCTCAAAAGGAATATTCCAAAGATACATTCTGTGCTTCTTGGCATTAAATCAAATGTAATTTTTTTAACAAAAAAGATTAAGCCTACAGCCAAACATACTCACATACCCCTCAATAATTTTGTGCGTTGTCTAAAGAGCCATGTTCGAAATACAACGCTGAGAAACAGCCGAGATTTAGTGACATTTCAGCTGATAAAGGGACGATCACATTTGACAAATGAACGCCGAAAAGTTGTTTGCCAGACACCTTAATTCTTTACATCAATGCTCTATTTTTTCCACAATGTGTACTTCAAATACCTAGGGATTGACAAAAGATGCTGGGAACAAAGTGAGAGCTACCAAAGAATATTGAACCAGACTGGAAAAACTGTGGCAGTCAGAACTTTTCAGTTACGAGACAATATTCCACCAAACATTTTCTGTTTCAGTACTAATAACAACATTTGGAATAATTGATTTGTCTCCACATTTGGAATACTTGACTTGTTTATAGAGGGAAAACAAAGATGTTAAAGTCCTTAAGGTCCTGACGTCAACTGGATACTTCCACAGAAAGAGTGATATTGACAGGGTCTTTTTCCAGAAGAAACTTAGGATCAGTGCATACTACCTTTGAATGTACTATACCTTTGTATAGTAACACTCAGACAGCATTTGTTTAACAAGTGCTCATAAGCGAAGAGAACAATCTCTTACGAGTCGGTACTGAATTCCAAGAAATACTCAATTCTTGATCACTTAACATGCTCTGTACATGTCACAAAAACTTTTGTATGGATATTTCTCGTAAACTAGGTGATGATGCTAACGTGAAGATGAAATGTGATTTCTCACAGACTGTGACCATTACACGTTATAGACAGATGACTACGTTTCTGCAGCCCATGAACAAGAGATAGGTACAAGATACCCAATGAACAAAAGAGATATCCTTAAAACCCTTAGATGCAAACAAAAATATAAATTATGTGATATTGCGATATTTCTGTAGAAGGTATTACACATCTTATTAGAAGCTGCACAAATATATTATTAAGGTACCACCTTACAAAA
Organism: Octopus sinensis; assembly: GCF_006345805.1. Lineage (NCBI taxonomy): Eukaryota > Metazoa > Mollusca > Cephalopoda > Octopoda > Octopodidae > Octopus > Octopus sinensis. The sequence continues at coordinate 52,624 of NW_021832130.1, forward strand.
CGACATGTAACAGGCCTGATATAGTTGCTTGAGATACAGAAGAAAATGTCTGATATAGTTGCTTGAGATACAGAAAAAATTTATGCACAAATCCAGAGGTAGCTGTCCGGCAATTGATCACAATAGTTTCATACAAAATCAATGAGGCGTATTTAACTGTTTTAAAATATACGATTTCTCTTCCTAGATTATAAATGCACACTTATACCTATAATTTTTAGTACACTCGGGCAAATGTCAAAGTGACGCTAAGGCTTTCTTTGAGAAACTAAAGGTGACCTGGTAATATACATTTTAAAGATATAGTCCGCAAGTGGAACAGTAAAAATTATAAAGTTGTTCTAAAATGCACTCTTATTTTGTTATCCAAATTTCGGTGATGGAGCTCAGTTTCTTTGTTAGAAACAAGCACAAGGAGGAATTCAAAGAATTAAAAAAAAGTAAATTTTGTACACCCCTCCACGCACATACACGCACTTACAGGTGCATACACACACACACACACACACACACACCACACACACACACACACACACACACACACACATACACACACACAGTAAAGTACTGGCACACATTTTATAGCTTATCTATAGATATATGCGGCTTTTAAAATCTATATTTGTAATTTTAAAGTGAAATGAGTGAAATGAAATTCTTACATGACAAATTACAAAAAATGCATTTAAAAGAGGAAATAAACACTTACTAATTAACTTTGATATTATTAAGTGGAAAGGCGGCAAGCTGGCAGAATCGTTAGCACGCAGGGCGAAATGCTTAACAGTATTTCGTCTGTCTTTACGTTCTGAGTTCAAATTCGCCCAGGTCGACTTTGCTTTTCATCTTTTCGTGGTTGATAAATCAAGTACCAGTTGCGTACTGGGGTCGATATAGTCGATTGGCCTCCTCCCCCCAAATTTCGGGCCTTGTGCCTAGAGCAGAAAAGAATAGAATGATATTTATCATTATATATCTATATATATAAAACTGTAGTTGTGTGAGTGTCTGTCTCCTACGATTTAGATTCCTAACTCCTCCCACATTTTGCGGTGCAGTTTAACCAAATTCGGGTATCTTATAGTCGGGATTAATATCAAGCCCGTCTGGCTATTAGCGCGCGTCTACGATGAGTCTACAATTTTAAAAATAATTTAACATAATTTTTTATTCCATTTTAATGCATAATTTTTCGTGTGTCGATGGAGGCGGAGTTGGCGTCCACGCTCAAACACCTGCACCTGTGTTTGCTTCTCCCCCTTCTTCCCTCCGCCGTGAAGCTGTGGGGAAGGGAGTTTAAGGAAATCAACGTCGTAATGCGTTGTCAAGGAGACCAGCGTTCTTTTAGAACAACGACTTCATGGCTTGAAGACACCAAAACAGAAATGGCTAAGAAAGCCCGAATTGGCATCTATAAGGGAAGTAACTCTCTAAAAATGCTTATATAGTCATTTCCCTTACAAACCCGAGCAACGCCGGGCGATACTGCTAGTTTTTATATATAAAAGTGAAGTTGTGTGTCTGTCTCCTACGATTTAGATTCCTAACTACTCCCACATTTTGCGGTGCAGTTTAACCAAAACCGGGTATCTTATAGTCGTGATTCATATCGAGCCCTTCTGGGTATTAGCGCGCGTCTACGATGAGTCTACGATTTAAAAAAAAAATTACCATCATTTTTTTCCATTTTAATGCATTTTTTCGCTATTATATAAGGGAAGTAACTCTCTAAAAATGTCTACGATGAGTCAACGATTAAAAAAAATTTACCATAATTTTTTTCCCATTTTTAATGCATTTTTTTGCTATAACTCTCTAAAAATGCTTATATAGTTATTTCCCTTACAAACCCGAGCAACGCCGGGCGATACTGCTAGTTAAATATAAAAATCTGTACGTTTATTTATCTATACAGTTTATATTTTGTTGTACAACTCAGAACAACGTTATGTTGGAAGTGTGGAAATTGAGTTACTTTCTTTGAAACTCTTTGCGAATGAATTATCCTGGAAGGCTTGTCGAACCCCAATTCAGGTATTTTGAAACTATTTAAAAATATCTCAAATATATATGTATACTATCCATGACCTCATCTCCTCCTCCCTCTCACCCCCTCCAACCTCATTGTCCGCACTCCCCGCACCCCACCATTTACTTCCTTCCACAAGCCCAACAACCCTGGTCGTCCCATCATCTCCGCTGTAAGTGCCCCACGGAATTGATCTCTAAATACCTCGCCGTGTCCTTGAACTCCTAGTGGCTTCCTCTCCTCCCACATCCACGACACAAACCGTTTTCTCCGTCTCTTCAACTCTTTCTCCTTTCCTTCTGGACCCTCTAAACTTTTCTTCACTCTTGATATCAAGAGTCTATAAACGGTGATTCCACACAACAAAGGACTTCTTGCACTCATACACTTCGTAGGCCTTCGACCCAACCCCAACCCGACACCGCCACACTTCTTCGTTTGGCCGAACTTGTTCTGTCCCTCAATTGCTTCTCGTTCACGAGGGATTTTTACCAACATTCTCGGGCGTGGCTATGGGAACGAGAATAGACCCCAACTATGCGAACCTGTTCGTTGGCTACGTTGAGGCCCAAATACTCTCACGATTCACTGGTCTCTCTCCCGAACTATACGGTCGTTATATTGATGATTGTATCGGTGCGACCTCACTCTCCCTCGAACAACTATATTCCTTCTTCTCTTTCGTTCAATCCTTCCATCCTGCCCTCGAATTCTCCTATACAATTTCCAACACTTTCGTCGCATTTCTCAACATTTCGGCCAACATACACCACTCCGCTCTCACTAACTTCATCCACTACAAACACACCGACTCACACTCCTACCTTAACTTCTCCTCCTCCCACCCATCCACACCAAGCTCTCCATCACCTGCTCCTAATTCCTCCGTCTGCGCTGGCTCTGTAGTGACAGCCGTGACTTTGAGACTCAGTCTCAACTCATGGCCCGCCACTTCATCCTTCGTAGATATCCTCTCACCACTATCCACACAGAGCACGTTCCGTGGACCGTGCCTCTGCTCTCTCATACCGTCCTGCCCCACCGTTGCCCGTCACCCGTTTCTCCTCACCTACCATCCCTGTACCCTGCACCTCCAACGCACCATTCTCCGAGCCTTCCGGCGACTCCAGTCCGACCCCTCCACCTCGCACATCTTCCCCAACCTACCCCTTCCCTCCTTCAAATGAGTCCACAACCTGCATGACCTGATCCTCAGTTTCTTCTTTAATCCTACCTCCTATCCTGGCTCATTCCTCTGCCCCCATCTACGCTGCCACACTTGCCCCTACCTCTTCAATACCACCATCCTCACAGGTACCCATCATCGTCCCTATCATATTACCGACTCCTTTACGTGCACTTCTAGCAACGTCATTTACTGCATCTCCTACTCTTTCTGCCATCGATCAAGCGAGACGCCGCTTGGCTGACCGGTTCACGGAGCATCTCCGAGAAATCAGACTCGGCGATAACACCATAGTTTCGCACCATTTCCGCTCTACCGGTCATTCACTAAAACACCCCTCTGTGTTCGGATTGTCTTTGCACAGGGGCCATCCGGACTCCCGCCTTCGCCGTGAACAGAAATTTATTTTTCCTCTTCACTTTTTTTCGCCACATGGGCTTAACTACCCTCCTCTCTTCAACTAACTTCCCTCTTCCCCTCTCTCCATCTGACACCTAATTCTTCTCTTCATTCCTACCAACCTCTCCTCTCCTCTCTTCATCTGATACCTACTTCCTCTCTTCATTCCTACCCAGCTTCTCTCGTACCCTCACCACACACCCCTACCCCTTCACCCACACATTCTCACCCACCCTAACTCTGTCCCCTATCCTACTCTCACCCCACCAGACTCCACACCACATCTCACCATTCCACACACACTAGCACTGATCACTTCCCAGCACCCACACCACACACCATCATCCGCACATCCACACACCATCATCCACACACTCACACGTTACAGACGCCCACACTTACACACGCACATATCCACACACGTCAAAATCACTAACCTCTATCCACATAAACACACACACACACACACATTTACACATTTTCACATACACACACACGCATGCACGCCTTCCTTTTGGGATCGCCAATTCTTTATTATCTCCCCTTCTTTCAACCTTTCCTGTCAATCTCTTTTTTTGCAACTAGTCGCCATGCTTGATCACTAAATCTACAAGATTTTTATTCTCTCTCTGTTTACTTTCTCATATTCCTTTCTGTTGAAGAGCGTAGGCTCGAAACGTAACCGACATTCTCACTTTCCTGAGCGTCAAAATAATCCACCTACTTGTTCATATATCTGTCTTCGTCTTTTGTTTATCTGTAAATTCCGATTATATATATATATGAATGAATGAGCGCCTATGTGTACGAATAAGTGTGATTGTGTTTGTGTGTGCATGTGTGCATACATATACGTATGTGTACATACATACATACATACATACATACATACATCCATACATACACATAGTATGTGCATATAGACACAATTATCAGTTAATGAATGACGATAGAATGGAAGTTATGCGATCACTTCTATTATTTTACAGGCTGCTTGTATTATAAGTAAGAGTGCACCTAGAGTTGAGTTATTTGAATATACGTATAATTTATATATAATAGCCAATATAAACGTTGATTGATTTATAGGTAGATTTCTTCAGTCCCACTTATCACAGTATAGGGGAAATGGAGACAGAGCTTTAGAAAAAACAAGAAAATCGATAAGGTTATGTCATTTCACCAAAAGAATGGTGTAAGTATTTCAGTTGATTTACTGAAACACGTGTATGTTTTATGAAGCTACCAATATGAAATACATTT
>NW_021832131.1:10000-35000 GCF_006345805.1 Octopus sinensis
CCTGCAATTTCAACCAATCAATGACGTCTATTGAGGTAAAAAAAAAAAACATTCTGTGCCGTATGAATATGTCCCTCGTTTAAGAAACAGAGGATCTTTTCGGTTTGAACGGCAGTTTTTTAAAATAATTTCCACGTAACTAAACACTTTTAAACTTCGTATACTGGTAGAATGTTTTATAAAACATTTTTTTCTCTTGGCTTATTGAAAATTCTATAGTTTTCAAAGATATTTGTTGTTGATTTTTCTTCAATTTCTGCAATTTCACCAATCACTGACGTCCATTGAGGTAAAAAAACATTCTGTGCCGTATGAATATGTCCCTCGTTTAAGAAACAGATTGGGTTTATTTACATTTCTGAAGAAAAACAGATACCCTTCCCCCCACCCCAACTCTAAAACAGATTGAAATGCAATAGATCGATACTAGGGTCATAGTTATGGGTGACCCACGTAACTAAACACTTTTAAACTTCGTATACTGGTAGAATGTGTTTATAAAACATCTTTTTCTCTTGGCTTTATTGAGAAAATTCTATGGTTTGTAAGATATTTTTTGTTGTTTTTTCTTCAATTTCTGCAATTTCAACCAATCAATGACGTCTATTGAGGTAAAAAAAAGCATTCTGTGCCGTATGAATATGTCCCTCGTTTAAGAAACAGATTGGGTTTATTTACATTTGTGAAGAAAAAAAGATACCCTTCCCCCCTAAGCCTAACTAACCCTAGCCCTAAAACAGATTGAAATGCAATAGATCGATACTAGGGTCATAATTATGGGTGACAATTTCATATGACACCGCTAGAAAAAACTGCCGTTCAAACCGAAAAGGTCCCGAAGCGTATTTGACACATGATTAAATAAAATATGCGGCAGGTGAAGCAACTGAATGACCAAAAACTATATGTCCCCTTGTTTTAATAATACTTGCGTATTGTATTATATTTTTATGTAAAAGTTTGTGCAACAACTAAAGCATTCGGTTGTGCAAATTCTTTGCACGGGAAACCTTCCCTGTGTGGCGTGTTTCCCGATTTTGTAGAATTTGCTTTCGGCTTTCTTAGCCATTTTCTGTTTTGGCGACTTCAAAGCCATGAAGTCGTCGTTCTAAAAGAAGGCTGGTCTCCTTGACAACGCTTAGGACGTTGATTTCCCTACCCTGCCTTCCCCACAGCTTCGTGAAGGAGGGAAAGAAGGGGAGGAGCAACACAGGTGCCAGGTGCGAGCATTGGACGCCAACTCCGCCACCGACAAAAATTGGAAGAAACCAGACGACAGCTTCACGGTCAAAGACTACGACGGACAACTCTACCACGACCACTACCACCACCACCACTACCATCACCACCACCATCACCACGACGACCAACACCACCACCATGACCACCACCACTACCACCATGACCACCACCAACCACTACCACCACCACCACTACCACCATGACCACCACCACCATGACCACCACCACCACCAACACCACCACTACACCACCATGACCACACCACCATGACCACCACCACCACCACCACCACACTACCACCATGACCACCACCACCATGACCACACCACCACCACCACCACCACACTACCACCATGACCACCACCACCACCACCACACACCACCACCACCACCACCATGACCACCACCACCACACCACCACCACTACCACCTTGACCACCACCACCATGACCACCACCACCACCACCACCACCACCACTACCACCATCACCACCACCACCACCACCACCACCACCACTACCACCATGACCACCACCACTACCACCACCACCACTACCACCACTACCACCACCACCACGACCACCATCATCACCACCGCCACAGTTTTTTCTAGCAGGTGTCATATGAAATTGTCACCCATAATTATGACCCTAGTATCGATCTATTGCATTTCAATCTGTTTTAGGGTTAGCGTTAGGCTAAGGGGGGAAGGGTATCTTTTTTTCTTCAAAAATGTAAATAAGCCCAATCTGTTTCTTAAACGAGGGACATATTCATACGGCACAGAATGTTTTTTACCTCAAATAGACGTCATTGATTGGTTGAAATTGCAGAAATTGAAGAAAAAAACCAACAAATATCGTACAAACTATAGAATTTTCTCAATAAAGCCAAGAGAAAAAGATGTTTTATAAAGACATTCTACCAGTATACGAGGTTTAAAATTTTTTAGTTACTCTTTTCTCTTTCTCTTTCTCTTTTTACTTGTTTCAGTCATTGACTGCGGCCATGCTGGAGCACCGCCTTTAATCGAGCAAATCGACCCCGGGACTTATTCTTTGTAAGCCCAGTACTTATTCTATCGGTCTCTTTTTGCCGAACTGCTAAGTGACGGGGACGCAAACACACCAGCGTCGGTTGTCAAGCAATGCTAGGGGGGACAAACACAGACACACAAACACACACACACACCATACATATACATATATAATACATATATACGACAGGCTTCTTTCAGTTTCCGTCTACCAAATCCACTCACAAGGCATTGGTCGGCCCGGGCTATAGTAGAAGACACTTGCCCAAGATGCCACGTGGAAATTATTTTTAAAAACTGCCGTTCAAACCGAAAAGATCCGAAAATTTACAATAATCAGACATCTCTCTGAATAAGGGATGAATTTTCGGGCATGGATACTCTGTGAGGTTTTGTGTGAGATGAGAAAAATCTGAGAAAACGAAAGAATTCCATATTCTGTTTAACTCGGTGAAAAAAAAAATGTTATGGCCAAGGGGACGTAACTGTGTAATATAGCTTAGCAGCAATTGCTTCCCTTTGATCAATGTAGGCTAAGCTGATTACAACGGATTTCAAATTGCTGTTAGCAATTGAAAGCGTGTGCGTGTGTGTGTGCGAGCGCGCACGTGCGTGTGTGAGCACGTGCCTCTGTGCGCGCGTGCGTCGGTGCGCGCGTGCGTCGGTGCGCGCGGAGGTCTGAGCGCGAGCGTCTGTGCGCGTGTGTGTGCGTGTGTGTGTGTGTTTGTCCGTGTGAGTGTGTGCGTCTGTTTGTCCGTCTGTGGGTGTGTGTTTGTGTGTGTGTGTGCCCGTGCGTGTGCGCGTGTTTGTCTGTGTGTGTGCGTGTGCGTGTGCGTGAGTGTCTGTTTGTCTGTCTGTCTGTGTGTGCGTGTGCGTGCGTGTTCGTATGCGTCCGTGTCTCTGTGTGTGTGTGTATTTTCGTACCTATGTGACTGTGTCCGCACACACATATAAGCGAATGTATATATATATGTGTGTGTGTATATGTGGAAGCACTCCGTCGGTTACGACGACGAGGGTTCCGGTTGATCCGAATCAACGGAACAGCCTGCTCGTGAAATTAACGTGTAAGTGGCTGAGCACTCCACAGACACGTGTACCCTTAACGTAGTTCTCGGGGATATTCAGCGTGACACAGAGTGACAAGGTCGGCCCTTTGAAATACAGGTACAACAGAAACAGGAAGTAAGAGTGAGAGAAAGTTGTGGTGAAAGAGTACAGCAGGGATCACCACCATCCCCTGCCGGAGCCTCGTGGAGCTTTTAGGTGTTTTCGCTCAATAAACACTCACAACGCCCGGTCTGGGAATCGAAACCGCGATCCTATGACCGCGAGTCCGCTGCCCTAACCACTGGGCCATTGCGCCTCCACTGTGTGTTTAGTACACATGTGAAAGACCGTGGTTTAGTGGCTAGCGGTATTCGGCTCACGATCATAACATCATGAGTTCGATTCCCCGGCGGAGCGTAGTGGTGTCCTTCGGCAAAACACTTTATTTCACGCTGTTCCAATCCACTCAGCTGGCCAAAATTTGTTGTACTTTCTGAAGAGTTTCGGAAAATTCGCACGAATTGGCCTTTGTTTCCTCCTAACTTTCAGGCGCAGGAGTGGCTGAGTGGTAAGTAGCTTGCTTACCGACCACATGGTTCCGGGTTCAGTCCCACTGCGTGGCACCTTGGGCAAGTGTCTTCTACTATAGCCTCGGGCCGACCAAAGCCTTGTGAGTGGATTTGGTAGACGGAAACTGAAAAGAAGCCCGTCGTATGTGTGTGTGTGTGTGTATATGTATGTATGTGTATATGTATGTATGTATGTATGTATGTGTGTGTGTTATGTATGTGTGTGTGTGCGTGTATATGTTTTTGTGTCTGTGTCTGTCCTCCCCCCCCAATATCTGAAAGAAGCCTGTCGTATATATGTATATATATATATATATATATATATATATGTATGTGTGTGTGTGTGTTAGTGTGTCTGTGTTTGTTCCCCCCAACATCGCTTGACAACCGATGCTGATGTGTTTACATCCCCGTAACTTAGCGTTTCGGCAAAAGAAACCGATAGAATAAGTACTGGGCTTAGAAAAGAATAAGTCCCGGGGCCGATTCACTCAACTAAAGGCGGTGCTCCAGCATGGCCACAACCAAAGGACAGAAACAAGTAAAAGAGTCAAAAGAGAGTAAAAGAGTGTATATCTCCAAGGGGAACAACTCTCATCCTTCCACAAGCTGCTTCCGCTAGAGAGCTCCACATCGTTGTTGTCTATTTCTTCCACCAACCTCGACTTCCTGTCTCACCAAGGTTACCCTCACGGCTCGCTCGATCATGGTCTCCTTCTATTAAAACCGATCTCGTTTTTCCAGCGAAGCCCGGCATTATGATGATAGTGGTCCGATCCATTGGTAAGGTCCATGCCGCCGGCATCGGCCGTATCTCGCCTTCCTTGCTCCCTGTCCGGTCTCCCCTTGTGGCTTCCACCCAAATCGCGAATCTCACTTCGCCGACTTTGCATCGACAAGAAGAGCAGAAGGTCAAACCGTGGCCGTACAAGGAAAGGGTCTACAACCAGTTCTGGCAGTTCTTCGACCATACCTCCAAAAGATTCACCGACAACAGCCGCATCATTGTGGTAAATATATTTATTTATTTATATATAGTTGTTACTGTTGTGGGAATTGGAAGGTTTCCTAGGTTTGGATTCGAACCTCGAACCACTTCGACGTATTGGATCTAGCAGATCTCTCTCTCTCTCTCTCTCTCTCTCTCTCTCTCTCTATCTATCTATCTATCTATCTATCTCTCTCTCTTATATATATATATATATATATATAATATATTTAATTTTAAATTTAAAATGAAGGTGAGAAATTAGCATATGGGTGTCCACATAGTGGTTTCCCTCTCGTGACTTCGTGTGTACCGTTGGCGATTTTTTTTTCCTCCGTCTTCCCTTCTCTGGATCTTTCCTTCTCCTATGTTTCCGACGAAGAGCTCCGCTCGAAACGTTAAACCCTCCTTCTTTCCTGAGCGTCCAATAATACTATATTTGTTCCATGTCCTCGCGTTGTTGTGTTTTCTCTTTGTGTTTTCATGTTTGGATTAACTTTATATATATATATATATATATATATATATATATATATTACTACATATATACATACATATATATTATATATATATTATATATACATACATATATATACATACATATATATATATATATATACATATATATATATATATATATATATATATATATATATATATATATATTCAGGGTGTCCCAGAAGTCGTGCACCATTCTGGTTTTCATTTAAAATAATTAAAGCATTTTATTTAATATTTTCTTCTACATGTTTTATTGTAGAGGGTGCTCAATTTGAGCATTTGTTACGATTAATTTCAATAAAGTGTATTCTTAAAAAAAAAAAAACAGGGTGGTGCGCGACTTCTGGGACACCCTATGTGTGTGTGTGTGTATATATATATATACAAAGTATTGTATGTTTGCAAGTGAGTCTATTCTTTTGCTGGTTTCAGTGAGATTTAGCTGCTGTTTCTAGCAAATGAAAGAACCTGAAGCTTACACAGTACAATTGTTGTTGAAGTGTAATTGAGTAGATCGATTATCAAATGCTCTCCAGCCATGACCATCCTGTCTGAATCCTTCTTCCTTCCTTCCTTCCTTGTTTCAGCCTTATGGAGTTGTAGGAGGTATGAGCGTCATGAAATGCAGTGTGTCTCAGACATTCTAATCCTGGCCTAGTGGTTAGGGCGTTGCATTCATGATCGCAAGATTCCGGTTTCAATCCTCAGACTGGGTGACGCGATGTATCTTTGAGCAACATACTTCATTTCATGTTGCCACAGTCCACTCAGCTGTAAATGATTAACCCCGTGATGCACTGCTGTCCCGTCCGGGGGTTTATTGTGGTCTGGGTCACTTCTATGCTGTCGAAACCGAGTACTGGAGGTGCATGGCTTAGTGGTTAGAGTGTTGGACTCGTTCAGGATCGCAAGATTGTGGTATTGATTCCTGGACCGGGCGACACATTGTGTTCTTGAGCAAAACCCTTCATTCCCCATTGGTCCAGTCTACTCAGCTGTAAGTGGGTCACCCTGCGTGGACTAGTGGTTAGGATGTTAGGCTCATGAACACAAAGTTGTGGTTTCAATTATCACCCAGGTTGGGCATCGTGTTCTTGAGCAAGACACTTCATTCCCCATTGGTTCAGTTCACTCAGCTGTAAGTGGGTCACCCTGCTATGGACTGACATCCTGTTTATCATCATTTAACGTCTGTGTTTCATGCTGGTATGGGTTGGACAGTTTGACAGGATCCAAAGGTGGCGAGCTGGCAGAATCGTTAGCACACCAGGCAAAATGCTTAGCAGTATTTCGTCTGCCGTTACGTTCTAGGTTCAAATTCCGCCAAGGCCGACTTTGCCTTTCATCCTTTCGGGGTCGATAAATTAAGTACCAGCTACGCACTGGGGTCAATGTAATCGACTTAATCCGTCTGTCTGTCCTTGTTTGTCCCCTCAATGTTTAGCCCCTTATGAGTAATAAAGAAATAGGTATTACGTCTGCCACTACGTTCTGAGTTCAAATTCTGCTGAGGTCGACTTTGCCTTTCATTCTTTCGGGGTCGATAAATTAAGTACCAGCTACGCACTGGGGTCGATATAATCGACTTAATATCCATGTCTGTCCTTGTTTGTCCTCTCTGTGTTTAGCCCCTTGTGGGTAGTAAAGAAATGTGTATTTCGTCTGCCGTTGCGTTCTGAGTTCAAATTCCGCCAAGGTCGACTTTGCCTTTCATCCTTTCAGGGTCGATAAATTAAGTACCAGTTACGCACTGGGGTCGATGTAATCGACTTAATACCCATGTCTGTCCTTGTTTGTCCGCTCTGTGTTTAGATCCTTGTGGGTAGTAAAGAAATGGGTATTACGTCTGCCGTTACGTTGTAAGTTCGAATTCCGCCGAGGTCGACTTTGCCTTTCATCCTTTCAGGGTCGATAAATTAAGTACCAGTTACACATTGGGGTCGATGTAATCGACTTAATACCTATGTCTGTCCTTGTTTGTCCCCTCTATGTTTAACCCCTTGTGGGTAGTAAAGAAATAGGTATTTCGTCTGCCGCTACGTTCTGAGTTCAAATTCCACCAAGGTCGACTTTGCCTTTCATCCCTTCGGGGTCAATAAATTAAGTACCAGTTGCATACTGGGGTCGATCTAATAGACTGGACCCCTTCCCCAAAAATTTAAGGCCTCGTAGAAAAGAATATGGTGCTTTTTACTTGCCACCAGCCCTGGGACCACAACTACAATTTCCATTTGATTGTGATTTGATTTGATTTGATATTTATCCGTTGTTATGTTCTGAGTTCAAATTCCACCATGGTCAACTTTGCCTTTCATAATTTCAGGGTTGATAAAATTAGTTTCACTCGAGTGAAAGTAATCGACTTAGACCTTCACTCAAAATTGCTGGCCTTGTGCCAAAATATGAAACCAGTATCTCAAACAATCTGTTTTTATGCCTTTATGTTCTGAGTTCAGATTCCGCCATGGTCAACTTTGCCTTTCATAATTTCAGGGTTGGTAAAATTAGTTTCACTCGAGTGAAAGTAATCGACTTAGACCTTCACTCACAATTGCTGGCCTTGTGCCAAAATTTGAAACCATTATCTCAAACAATCTGTTTTTATGTCTTTATGTTCTGAGTTCAAATTCCGCCATGGTCAACTTTGCCTTTCATAATTTCAGGGTTGATAAAATTAGTTTCACTGGAGTGAAAGTAATCGATTTAGATCCTCACTCAAAATTGCTGGCCTTGTGCCAAAATTTGAACCCAACATCTCAAATAATCTATTTTTACTTTCAGGTCGATGGCAATATTGCTAGCGGCAAAACAGAATTTGCAAAGCAAGTTGCTGAAAGCTTTGACCTTCATTACATGCCTGATATTCATCCCGATGAAGTGTGGTTCCGAGACAATGGTTTTGACATGAGAGAACTTGATGATCAGTTTACACAACCTGCCAATGTGTCGTACGACCTCAAGAAGTTCTTAAGCGATCCTGACCCCAAGAAGAGCCTGAAGTTAGGGAGGCCCCAAATGCTTCTGTACCAACTGCGGTTCTTCAATTACGTATCTGCATTGGAACATCTCCTGAACACAGGCAAGTTTTTTATTATTCTCTCTGTGATAGGCGCAGGAGTGGCTGTGCGGTAAGTAGCTTGCTTACCAACCACATGGTTCCGGGTTCAGTTCCACTGCGTGGCATCTTGGGCAAGTGTCTTCTGCTATAGCTCCGGGCCGACCAATGCCTTGTGAGTGGATTTGGTAGACGGAAACTGAAAGAAGCCTGTCGTATATATGTATATATATGTAAGTGTGTGTGTGTATGTTTGTGTGTCTGTGTTTGTCCCCCTAGCATTGCTTGACAACTGATGCTGGTGTGTTTACGTCCCCGTCATTTAGCGGTTCGGCAAAAGAGACCGATTGAATAAGTACAAAGAATAAGTCCCGGGGTCGATTTGCTCGACTAAAAGGCGGTGCTCCAGCATGGCCGCAGTCAAATGACTGAAACAAGTAAAGAGAGAGCCTTATGAAGTAAACAGTCCGGTTCTCACAGACGACTTGTTGAGAAGAATCGACAAAGTCTATAAGGAAAAGCTCTTTCTTTCAATCTGAATGCATTTTACATGGAAGTTTCGGTCTTAAATTTCCAACTTGTTCGCTTTAGAATGAAGTATAATGAAAACTGATTGAAACCTAAGTGGCTGAGTATCTCCACCACAAAAAAAAAAAAAAAAAAAAGAAGAAAAGAAAAAGGTTTACTATACAGTATTGTCCCCCTTTTTATCTCTCTCTCTTTCTGTCCCCTCAGGTCAAGGTGTTGTAATGGAAAGGAGTGTTTACAGTGACATGGTGTTTGCGGAAGTTTTTACCCAGCTTGGTTATATGAGACCACAAGGTAAGATGACAACAACTACAACAACTGTTACTCTCTCACTCTCTCTCTCACTCTCTTTCTCACTCTCTCTCACCCTCTCTCTCTCTTTCTCACTCTCTCTCTCTCTCTCACTCTCTCTCACCCACTCTCTCTCTCACTCTCTCTCTCTCACCCTCTCTCTCATACCCTCTCTCTCTTTCTCACTCTCTCTCTCTCTTTCTCACTCTCTCTCTCTCTCTCACTCTCTCTCTCTCACCCTCTCTCTCACACCCTCTCTCTCTCTTTCTCACTCTCTCTCTCACCCTCTTCTTCCATCTCTCCCACCTCTCTCTCACCCACTCTCTCTCACCCTCACTCTCTCACCCTCACTCTCTCTCTCTCACCCTCTCTCTCTCACCCTCTCTCTCTCTCACTCTCTCTCTCTCACCCTCTCTCTCACTCTCTCTCTCACCCTCTCTCTCTCACTCTCTCTCTCTCACCCTCTCTCTCACTCTCTCTCTCACCCTCTCTCTCACTCTCTCTTGCCCTCTCTCTCTCACTCTCTTTTTCACTCTCTCTCACCCTCTCTCTCTCACTCTCTCTCACCCTCTCTCTCTCACTTTTCTCTCACCCTCTCCCTCTCACTTTCTCTCTCACCCTCTCTCACCCTCTCCCACTCTCTCTCAATTTTATTTCATTGCTTCACTGGTTTCATTCAATAGGCTGTGGCCATGCTAGAACATCACCAGTTCCATCAATGACTCAAGTACAGGTACAACACTGACTTCCTGGATTCTGATGGTCCAGAACCGCTTATAATCCTCCCTAATTTACAAGCAGGAACGCCCAAGTCCCTGCAGCTGCCAAACCAGTTTACTGGACGGCCCTCTTGCACTGTACCTTGCAAAATACAGTATTAATAAACTTGTATCATCTATTCTCCTGTACAGGCTGCCGGTGGCACGTAAAAAGCACCTTCCGATCGTGGCTGTTGCCAGCCTCGCCTGGCCCCCGTGCTGGTGGCACGTAAAAAGCACCATCCGATCGTGGCCTTGCCTGGCCACCGTGCTGGTGGCACGTAAAAGGCACCATCCGATCGTGGCCGTTGCCAGCCTCGCCTGGCCCCCCATGCTGGTGGCACGTAAAAAGCACCATCCGATCGTGGCCGTTGCCAGCCTCGCCTGGCCCCCGTGCCAGTGGAACGTAAAAAGCACCATTCGATCGTGGCCGTTGCAAGCCTTGCCTGGCCCCCGTGCTGGTGGCATGTAAAAAGCACCATCCGATCATGGCCATTGCCAACCTCGCCTGGCCCCTGTGCCGGTGGCACGTAAAGAGCACCATCCGACCGTGGCCGTTTGCCAGCCCCGTCTGGCACGTAAAAAGCACCCACTACACTCATGGAGTGATTGGCGTTAGGAAGGGCATCCAGCTGTAGAAACATTGCCAGATCAGACTGGGCCTGGTGCAGCCTCCTGGCTTCCCAGACCCCAGTCGAACCGTCCAACCCGTGCTAGCATGGAAAGCGGACGCTAAATGATGATGATGATGATGATGATTTAACATCCATTTTCCATGCTGGCATGGGTTGGACAGTTTGACATGGAGCTGACTAGCAGGGAGTTGACCAGATTCCGGCTATCTGTTGCGACATGGTTTCTATGGCTGGATGCCCTTCCTAATGCCAACCACTTTACAGTGTGTACTGGGTGCTTTTTACGTGCCATCAGCACCTGTAAAGGACCAACCTGTATATGGGGGGGACAGTGATTTTATTTAGCCTTTTTTTCTTTCTTTTTCTTTTTCCTTGTTTCAGTCATTTTGACTGCGGCCATGCTGGAGCACCGCCTTTAATCGAGCAACTCGACCCTGGGACTTATTCTTTTGTAAGCCCAGTACTTATTCTATCGGTCTCTTTTTGCCGAACCGCTAAGTGACGGGGACGTAAACACACCAGCATCGGTTGTCAAGCAATGCTAGGGGGACAAACACAGACACACAAACACATACACACATGCATATATATATACATATATACGACGGGCTTCTTTCAGTTTCCGTCTACCAAATTCACTCACAAGGCTTTGGTCAGCCCAAGGCTATAGTAGAAGAAACTTGCCCAAGGTGCCACGCAGTAGGACTGAACCCGGAACCATGTGGTTGGTAAGCAAGCTACTTACCACACAGCCACTCACATATATACGACGGGCTTCTTTCAGTTTCCGTCTACCAAATCCACTCACAAGGCTTTGGTCGGCCCGATGCTATAGTAGAAGACACTTGACCAAGGTGTCACGCAGTGGGACTGAACCCTGGAACCATGTGGTTGGTAAGCAAGCTACTTACCACACAGCCACTCCTGCGCCTGACATGTCTTATCTACACATCTGGTCCCTAATCATTTCCTCAGCAAAGCTCAGTATCTGAAGATCCTTTCTCATCACTTTTAGATACTCTGGGGTTGTTTTTTTTAAAGTGTCCTTCGCCTGTTTTTCAGCCCTCCAGTATTACACCAACATGCTACGTAAATACACTATTTGTGACTTGTGGAAACCACATCTCTTTATCTACCTGGATGCCCCGATTCCCTATCTCAGGGAAAGGATCAACAAACGAAGAATAGTAAGTATTGGTGATGGGGGGGATATTTGACTTGACCCTTTAGCATTTAACCCCTTAGCATTCAGATTACTCTGTTAAATGTAAGGCTTATTTATTCACAGTTCTCTGAATTAATCATGTTTTATTTCATTGATTTGGAATTACGATGATACAATTGTGTATTTTTAGAATGATATTGTAGGGCAGGTATGATAGGTTGGATCTATCCAGTTTGAACATAAAACAGAAACAATATTTTGGCCGGATACAGCCGGTTTAAATACAAAAGAGTTAAACCGGCCATATCCGGCCAAAAGTATTCTACCTGTTTTATGTTCAAACTGGCCAGATCTGGTCTCTCACACCAACCCTAAAATGTTTTAAAAATTAACAGCTACCTCATCAAATTCTTATAGTTAAAAGATAATCCAGGATTAGTCCAAGACAATGTGGATAAAAAAGGATTAATTTGGGCAGAATAATGCGAACACTAAAGGGTTAAACCTTTCATATGGGCCCACCACACAGCTCCTTTTGCCTCAGCCTCTATGCAGAGAAAGACCCTACAATATCGTTTTAAAAATTAACAGCTACCTATATCAAATTCTTATAGTTACAAGATAATGCCTAATTAGTTCAAGACAATGTGGATTAAAAAGGATTAATTTTGGCAGATTAATGCAAACACTAAAGGGTTAATATTGCAATTAAAATGTAAAACTCAGGGATGCATTTAATTACGAAATACACATTAACAATTGCTAATTAATTTCAAATAATTATTAACAGGACTCCTCAAAGATTTGTGAGTAACCCTTTTACTCTAAACTGTAGTCTAGACTAACTACCAAACTACTGTTGCCTATACTGTAACTACCATGCTACAATAATGTAGATACCTATTTCTTTATTACCCACAAGGGGCTAAACATAGAGGGGACAAACAAGGACAGACAAACGGATTAAATCGATTACATTGACCCCACTGCGTAACTGGTACTTATTTAATCGACCCCGAAAGGATGAAAGGCAAAGTCGACCTTGGCAGAATTTGAACTCAGAATGTAGCGGCAGACGAAATACCTATTTCTTTACTACCCACAAGGGACTAAACAAGGACAGACAAACAGATTAAGTCGATTATATCGACCCCAGTGCGTAACTGGTACTTATTTAATCGACCCCGAAAGGCTGAAAGGCAAAGTCGACCTCGGCGGAATTTGAACTCAGAACGTAGCGGCGGACAAAATACCTATTTCTTTCCTACCCACAAGGGACTAAACACAGAGGGGACAAACAAGGACAGACATAGGTATTAAGTCGATTACATCGACCCCAGTGCATATCTGGTACTTAATTTATCGATCCCGAAAGGATGAAAGGCCAAGTTGACCTCGGCGGAATTTGAACTCAGAACGTAACGGCAGACGAAATACTGCTAAGCATTTCGCCCGGCATGCTAATGATTCTGCCAGCTCACCGCCCTATATACGATAATGTATAACCCGTAGCGACAACACTTAATAGATATTATATACTGTAAATACAGCACCACTACATGGTATATACTATAGCCACAACATTATAGTGTATATACTTTAGTGACAATATTACTAGAGGCTATTTATACTGTAGCCACAACATTAGTAGAGGTTATATACTGTAGCCACAACACTAGTAGATGCTACTTATCAGACATGAATAATTTACAAAGAAGTAATTTCGATATTATTGTTAAAAGTACTATTTTGGTCATATTTACTCTTTACTCTTTTACTTGTTTCAGTCATTTGACTGCGGCCATGCTGGAGCACCGCCTTAAATCGAGCAACTCGACCCCGGGACTTATTCTTTGTAAGCCCAGTACTTATTCCATCGGTCTCTTTTGCCGAACCGCTAAGTGATGGGGACATAAACACACCAGCATCGGTTGTCAAGCGATGTTGGGGGGACAAACACAGACACAAACATACACACACATACATATATACGACGGGCTTCTTTCAGTTTCCGTCTACCAAATCCACTCACAAGGCTTTGGTCAGCCTGAGGCTATAGTAGAAGACACTTGCCCAAGGTGCCACGCTGTGGGACTGAACCCGGAACCATGTGATTTGTAAGCAAGCTACTTACCACACAGCCACTCCTACGCCTATGTATTAATTTTATTTTTATTATTCTCTCTGTGACAGCCTTACGAAGTAAACAGTCCGGTTCTCACAGACGACTTCTTAAGAAGAATCGACAAAGTCTATAAGGAAAAGCTCTTTCCTTCTATGAAGTAAGTTTGGTAAAATTCCTTTTGCAAAAATGTTCATCTTTCTTTTCTTCTTCCCTCCTCTCTCCATCTCTGTTTCACTTCTTGTGTTTCAGAACAATGGTTCTAAATCTTACTTGGTTGCTAGCGCCTCCTTGTGGAGAATTATGAGCTCACAGTGTATCCTTTGCATGTTTACGATGCAAGTGTGTATTTTGAGGGAGATTTGGCTGCCATTTTTGTCAAGCTTAGCGATCATATATATATATATATATATATATATATATATGGCGATTTTTTTTCCTCTGTCTTCCCTTCTCTGGATCTTTCCTTCTCCTATGTTTCCGATGAAGAGCTCCGCTCGAAACATAAAACCCTCATTCTTCCCTTCTTTCCTGAGTGTCCAATAATACTTTATTTGTTCCACGTCCTTGCGTTGTTTTTTTGTTTTCTTGTTTGGATTAACTTTATGTATATATATATATATACACAACTTATAAACAAGGGCAAAGGAAAATTATTTCTATGCCAATATGCTGATAACAGACTTTTAAATCGTCAATTTCCACATATTATATACCCACTACAGAAATACGTTGTGCTGAAATCAAGGAAAGCTAGCCAACAGAATTCTTTTTAAAAGTTTGTTATTTCTATATTGAATCAATTTTGGAATTAATCTCATAATAGATTTTTTCCTCTTCAGTAGAAAATACGAATAGAAATAAATGAAATACTTACATGCGCCCATGTAAAAAAAAAAATTCTGTTGGCTAGCTTTCCTCGATTTCAGCACAACGTATTTCTGTAGTGGGTATATAATAATATGTGGAAATTGACGATTTAAAAGTCTGTTATCAGCATATTGGCATGGAAATAATTTTCCTTTGCTCTTGTTTATAAGTTGTTTATAATTTTAACCTTTAAAGGTATTTAATATGCTGCCACTTTGATAAAAAAAATTTTCTGTAAAAAAACTTCATCCTATATTAGTAGTATATATATATATATAATATATATATATATACACACATATATATATACACATATATATATATGTGCGGGTGGCACGTAAAAAGCACCCACTACACTCACGCAGTGGTTGGCGTTAGGAAGGGCATCCAGCCGTAGAAACACTGCCAGATCAGACTGGGCCTGGTGCAGCCTTCAGGCTTCCCAGACCCCAGTTGAACCATCCAACCCATGCTAGCATGGAAAGCGGACGCTAAATGATGATGATGATATATACACATTATATATATATATATATATATGTGTGTGTGTGTGTGTATATATATATATATGTGTGTGTGTATATATATATATATATATATATTATATTAAATTAGAGACAAAACCAGTGTTAGGCAAATCAAACAATGAAAAACTTAAGCCAATACATAAGATTATTTAATTTATATTATTTAAATATATAACAAAATTATTAAAAAAATATAATTAATATCACACTATGATCGTTTCATGCCTGCTAACTTCTTCAGATTTTTGAGTCGCAGTCATTCATCAGGTGGTTTAAATATCTAAAATATAATCAATATTTTTAAGATATAAATAATATATATAATATAATAATTTTACTTATAATAAACTCTATTATTAAATATGATTATATCAAAATTGACTATAATGTTAAATATTAACTTTAATTTATAAGGTAGAAAACCCATAATCTAATATCAATATTTGTCTATATCTAATTACATAAATATTTAAAATGACTAATATATATAAATTATCAATGAAAATATATATAAATATTATAATCAAGATCTAAAATAATCTCTAAAAATAATTGTATATAATGAAAACCTAATAAATTTAATTTTTCATATTTGTCTCTAATTTAATATAATATAATATTTTTCTATAAAATTGGATTCAATCCTAAATCTGATTTTTCCCTGTAAGTTTGGATTTATTCCCTAATATTTAATATATATATATATATATATATATATATACACATATATATAAATATATATATATACACATATATATACATACACATATATATACACACACACATATATATATGCCTACATAAGATAATAGAGTATGACAGAGTTAATTTTTCTTGCTGAATGATTCAAAATTAATTTGTTTCTTTTTGTTTCTGCTCTTCCAGGGACCATTCGGAAATATTAACCTATGATGTGTCCAATTTACCGGACTGGGAAATTGTGAGCATTATCTCCTTAATTTTCTTTTATGCTTTTATTCTTTTGTTTGTTTCGGTCGTTTGACTGTGGCCACTAACCAACCACATGGTTCCGGGTTCAGTCCCACTGCATGTCACCTTGAGCTGACCAAAGTCTTAATTAATTCATTAATAATAGAAAGAATTTGTTTTTAATAAGGCGCAGGAGTGGCTGTGTGGTAAGTAGCTTATTTACCAACCACATGGTTCCGGGTTCAGTCCCACTGCGTGGCACCTTGGGCAAGTGTTTTCTACTATAGCCTCGGGCCGACCAAAGCCTTGTGAGTGGATTTGGTAGACGGAAACTGAAAGAAGCCCGTCGTATCATCATCATCATCATTTAGCGTCCGTTTTCCATGCTAGCATGGGTTGGACGGTTCAACTGGGGTCCGTGAAGCCAGAAGGCTGCATCAGGCCCAGTCTGATCTGGCAGTGTTTCTATGGCTGGATGCCCTTCCTAACGCCAACCACTCCGCGAGTGTAGTGGGTGCTTTTTACGTGCCACCCGCACAGGTGCCAGACGGAGCTAGCAAACGGCCACAAACGGATGGTGCTTTTACGTGTCTGTGTTTGTCCCCCTAGCATTGCTTGACAACCGATGCTGGTGTGTTTATGTGCCCGTTACTTGGCGGTTCGGCAAAAGAGGCCGATAGAATAAGTACTGGGCTTACAAAAGAATAAGTCCCAGGGTCGAGTTGCTCGACTAAAGGCGGTGCTCCAGCATGGCCGCAGTCAAATGACTGAAACAAGCAAAACAAAACAAATATATTATTATTTTCCTCATTCCATGCTTTTGGTTGAGTTGGTTGATATTTCTGTGGAAATCTCTGTTTATTCCAGATTGTTGAAGAATTAGAAGAACTGAATTTACACAAAGATGAGGAGAATCCAGAAAAGTTCAAAGTTTGGCGCCAGAAACATGAAGATGATTTCAACAACTATCGCATGGTGTATGTACACATTTTGTTGATGTTCTGCTTCTTGGGGGGGGGGGGAGAACTTTCGGGCCGGGGCCAATGGATAATTTCCAAAGGTCCCTCGCTTGGCAGTGCTACCGAGGGGCTCTGCCAGTTCGGGACAAACTCTACCGGCACAAAAGTGCCGTCAGACGGGCCTGCCCGAGGTGCATCCAGGACAACCAAACCGTTCTGCACGCACTCGTCCAGTGCCCGAGTATTGCTGAACTATGGGTTTATATCGAACAGCTACTGTCACGTATAGGACGGATCCAGCTATAAGCTGAATCCAGAGTGAGGATTGCCCCGCCGACCTCCTTTAACCAGGAGGGCAAAGCAGTTTTCCTTTGCCTAGTGGCTGTAGCGAAAGAGGTGATATGGTGGACCCGTTTGAAAGGGCTAAGGTCAGACACTTTCCTCTTTGGCCAAGGCCTCATCAACTTTTTCAAGTTTCACTTGAAAAGGAAGATGAGAGTAGAGAGGGAAGTGATGTCTGATAGCAAGTTTATTGAAAGGTGGGTGAATGTCGCAAGAATGGCCAGTATGAACGGACCAATTCTGAGGATACACCTGTGAAAATTAAAAGGGGAAATATAAAAGGAGAAAGGGGCTCTCTATGCCCCCTTTTGACCAGGCTCCCGTGGCTTTTATGGGTTTTCCAAGAGTAACCTTTCGAAGCGCCTCCCCCTATTGGGAGTTTTCATTGTTACTTATTTTTCGTTGTTATCCTACTTTTGTACACGGACCTTTTTTCAAACGGACTAAACCCTTTGTAACTTTCGTCCTGTGTTTTGTCCCTTTATGTTTTAATTGATTTTTGTTAGCCCTTGTGGCCAATAAACGAATTAATTATTATTATAATTATTAAATGCTTAGCCGTATTTTGCACATCACTACATTCTGAGTTCCAAATTCCACCGAGGTCGACTTTGCTTTTCATCCTTTCAAGGTCAATAAATTAAGTACCAGTGAAATCCCCTCTTCATAAATTTGAGGCCTTGGGCCTCCAGTAGAAAGGATTCGAGTTGGTGGAAACGTTAGCACGCTGGGCGAAATGTGTAGCCGTATTTCATCTGCCGCAAGGTTCTGAGTTCAAATTCCGCCGAGGTCAACTTTGCCTTTCATCCTTTCAGGATCGATAAATTAAGTACCAGTTATGTACTGGGGTCGATATAATCGACTTAATCCGTTTGTCTATCATTATTTGTCCCCTTTGTGTTTAGCCCCTTGTGGGTAGTAAAAAATAATTATTATTATTATTATTATTATTATTATTATTATTACTATTGTTGTTGTTGTTGTTATTGAGTGAGATACTAATGCATGCCATCAAAGTGACTCTGGGGTACAAATATTCGAAGCCCAGTATACCCCAGAGCTGACCTGGGGCTTAATTATAATGACATGGCCATGATTATTGAGAATATATTGTTTGTATTTTTTGTTTCAGTGTCTCAATGAAGGACACCCTGTGGCCCTTGTTTGTGCTTGAACCCCCACTGAAGGCCCCAGAGCTGATGATTCACGGAGAAGATTTTATTGATTACGAGAGAGTCATCAATGGAGTTAGTTATCTCCCTTCTTTTGTCCTCTTTCGTCATCACCATCATCATCACCATCATCACCATCATCATCACCATCATCACCATCATTATCATCATCATCATCATTATCATCATCATCATTATCATCATCATCATCATTATCATCATCACCATCATCATTATCATCATCATCATCATTATCATCATCACCATCATCATCATCATCACCATCATCATTATCATCATCATCATCATTATCATCATCATCATTATCATCATCATTATCATCATCATCATCATTGTTTAACATCAGCTTTCCATTCTGGTTTGGGTTTGACGGTCTGACTGTAGGCTGGTAAGCCAGGAGGCTGCACCAGGCTCCAATCTGATCTGGCAGAGTTTCTACAGCTGGATGCCCTTCCTAACGCCAACCACTACGAGAGTGTAGTGGGTGCTTTTTACGTGCCACCAGGACGAGGGCCAGTCCAGCGGCACTGGCAACGACCTTGCTTGAGTATTTTTTCCGCATGTCACTGGCACAAGTGCCAGTAAAGTGACGCTGGTAACAATCACACTCAAATGGTCCTTTTTACGTGCCACCGGCACAGAAGCTAGTCAGCTGCTCTGGCAACGATCACGCTCAGATGGTGCTCTTAGCGCTCCACTAGCACAGATGCCAGTCATCGAATTTGATTTCGATTCCGATTTCACGTGCCTCAGCAGGTCTTTGCTAGCAGAGTTTAGTGTCCAATGAAGGAAACGCACACATAAGTGGGTTGGTTACACCCCTGGCATAGGCCCCGAGGTTATGGTCTCACCTGGCTTGCCGGGTTTTCTCAAGCAGAGCATATTTCTACAAATCACAGTCACTAGACATTGCCTCGGTGAGGCCTTATGTTCGAAGGTCGTGCCTCACCACCTCATCCCAGGTCTTCTTTGGTCTACCTCTTCCACAGGTTCCCTCAACCACTAGGGTGTGGCACTTTTTCACACAGCTATCCTCATCCATTCTTACAACATGACCATACCAGCACAGTCGGCTCTCTTGCACACCACATCTGATGCTTCTTAGGTCCAACTTTTCTCTCTAGGTACTTACACTCTGTCGAGTACTTACATAGTTATATATATATATATATAAACACACACACACACACACACGTACACACACACATATATATATATATATGGAATCGGCGGCTTATATTTGCTGCCGATAAATTTGGCGCGAGTGCGATGATTTGAAAATTTTAGGTCAGATATTGCCGAGACAGTGATAGAAGTGCCTCGTGTAAATATCTGCTCCGATCTGGCTGTTCTTTACTGACGAATCTATCGGCCTATGGAAGACTAGCTTGATTTAATTTAATCAGGTTAGTTTACCATTAAACAATAGATGAAACGGTGCATCGTATAAGGAACTACAGGGTAAATGTTTTTTAATTTTCTCCTGGTTTGCGGAATTAATGTTGTTTTGCGGTTGAAGCTTTGGCTGTTATTTCTAGTGGGTGAATAGCCTATTATGGCCGTTCCTTGATTTTGCTGCTATATATATATATATATATATATATATATATATTTGTCATCATCATCATCATCATCGTTTAGCGTCCGCTTTCCATGCTAGCATGGGTGTGACGGTTCAACTGGGGTTTGGGAAGAAAGAAGGCTGCACCAGGCCCAGTCTGATCTGGCAATGTTTCTAGGAGGGCATCCAGCCGTAGAAACATTGCCAGATCAGACTGGGCCTGGTGCAGCCTTCTGGCTTCCCAGACCCCAGTTGAACCGTCCAACCCATGGAATTTTGTTAATATATTTATATATTTGTTTATATAAATTTTTATACACACACACACACACACATATATATACATATATTTATTTATATATATATTTATATATATATATATATATTATAAAAATTAAATTTTTAACGTGCCATCGGCTCAGAGGCCAGCTTGTTGCTCTGGTAACGATCTCACTCGTGTGGTACACTTAGCACTCCACTAGCACATCTTTATAAAACATTTTTTTTTTCTAATTTCTAATTTTTACTTTTCTTAAATTTTTTTCAGAGCCCTGCAGCTTATTATGAAAAAGGTTTCAATCCCGAAGAAAAGAATGTCATGTTCAAACTTTAATTTCTGTTTTTTTTTTTGTTTCCTTCAAGATGATGACTTCTACACTTTTTATAGTTGATGTCTCTTTAGGTTTAAAACAATAAAAATTTAATTAAACACTTGTGTGATGGAATTTTTAATTCATTAATATATAATTTTTAATTTATTAATATATAGGCGCAGGAGTGGCTGTGTGGTAAATAGTTTGCTAACCAACCACATGGTTCTGGGCTCAGTCCCACTGCATGGTACCTTGGGCAAGTGTCTTCTGCTATAGCCCCGGGCCGACCAATGCCTTGTGAGTGGATTTGGTTGACGGAAACTGGGTTCCGTCTCACTCAATATATATACAGGTGCTTCCCGGGAATGATGGGCGGGGGGTGGGAGCTGAGGGGTCTGGTTGCTGCCTGACTCGGATACCAGGAAACCCCAAAATGGCAGAAATTCAAAAGATAGTGCTCATGGGAACTGCTCATATCCTACGCAAAATACTTTCTTTGTAATCTCAAGTTTTAAAACAAACATAATTTTTGTATGGTTTTTTTAGACATTCACTAGTACAACACTAAGTACAAAACCAAATATGTGGCACCCTAGGCATAACACCAACATGAACTTCCAACTTGTTGTCTCTTGAGGTCTCTGGGTGAGACTTGGAGCCAACTTGTACAAATATAAAGCAAAACTCAAACATAGAATAATAATATAATAATAATAATAATAATAATAATGATAATAATAATCTTTTCTCCTAAAGGCACAAGGCCTGGCATTTTGGTGGAGGGGACTCGTGAATAACATTGACCCTTGTTTCACAAGTGCTTATTTCATCGACCCTGAAAGGATGAAAGGCAAAGATGACCTTGGCAGAATTTGAACTCAGAATGCGGCAAGAGGTGAAATACTGCTAAGCATTTCGCTTGGAATGCTAACAATTCTGTCAGCTTGTCGTCTTAATAATAATAATAATAATAATAATAATAATAACACAGTATATCTTGGTATAAAAGATGGGCCACAGCAAATATTCTGCTTAATGCTGTGATGCAGTACCAGACAGTTGGTTTTTTGTTTGTCCCTTCTCGAGCCATGCCTGGCTCATAAGGGTCGGTTTCCCGGTTTCTTGGCATATAGGTTCCCCACCTGGACAGGACGCAGGTGAGCTGCAAGATGCAGCTGTATCAACGGTCACAGCGAACTACTTACTAATCCGATTTGCCAGTCACTCACAATTCTATATTTTATAATAATGGACCAGTCCAATTTTAGTCACGTGGAGGTAGTCGGATTCCTTCTACAACATACCCCGTTTTTAGAATCAGTCTCCACTACCTTCTCCCCTTTTGAAAATTGAATTCTCCGAGTTTTAATATCTCTGACTCTAAGGGTTCAATTCTAATGTCTCCTCCATTTTCCCTTTTCTGGTGCTAGATCGTGTAGTCTCAAATTGTTTGGGTGTTGGTACCTCAAACATGTCGTAGAAGGCTTCCATGGGGATTTCAATTTCGTGACTGTTTTTTCCATGCATCTTTTTTTAAGTCAGTTAATGTCTTTGATGTTTGACATTTTTTCCTTTTACCAGGAATAAAATTCTTCCAATTGGTTTAATGTTTACTCCGTCCTCCCAGCTTTCTTTACAATATCTATAAGTTATAAAACAAAAACTTTACGACCGAACGTGAAGTATTTATGTTCTCTTTCTCTCTTTTCTCTTTTACTTGTTTCAGTCATTTGACTGCGGCCATGCTGGAGCACCGCCTTTAGTCGAGCAACTTGACCTCGGGACCTATTCTTTGTAAGCCTAGTACTTATTCTATCGGTCCCTTTTGCCGAACCGCTAAACACACCAGCATCGGTTGTCAAGCGATGTTGAATGGGACAAACACGGACACACAAACACACACACATACATATATACGACGGGCTTCTTTCAGTTTCCATCTACCATATCCACTCACAAGGCTTTGGTCGGCCCAAGGCTATAGTAGAAGGCACTTGCCCAAGGTACCACGTGGTTGGTAAACTAGCGACTTACCACACAGCCATTTCTGCGCCTTTTGTTGTTCACTTTTTTTTAAATTTTCACTAGGTATCAGCTCATCAAAGACGGATCTGATTTCTTTAGCAAACATCAGTTTTGCGGGTGCCATTCCCGACGGTATGTTCGGATTAAGTGTTACTCGGTACAGTCTAAGAAATTGGTGAAATGCAATATCGTCCATAACTTCATTGTTCACCTTTTCCCATGTCCTCTTGAAAGTGTCAACAAATCGTTCCGCTTGATCATTTGACTTAGGATGATAAGGCGGAGAAGTGACATGTTCGATGAACTAGTCTGATGTAATTTGAGTTCCATTATTAGTCACATTGGTATCCGAAATACCACACCTGACGAACACTTCGTGTAAAAACTTATCGTAACCGCTGAAGTCGCCTTTTTACATTTATGCACATCCGTCCACTTTGAATAACCGTCCCCCACAACAATTTGAATTCAGAACGTAGCGGCAGACGAAATACCCGTTTCTTTATTAACCCCAAGGGGCTACACACAGAGAGGACAAACAAGGACAGACAAACGGATTAAGTCGATTATATCGACCCCAGTGTGTAACTGGTACTTATTTAATCGACCCCGAAAGGATGAAAGGCAAAGTCGACCTCGGCGGAATTTGAACTCAGAGCGTAGCGGCAGATGAAATACCTATTTCTTTACTACCCACAAGGGGCTAAACACAGAGGGGACAAACAAGGACAGAGAAAGGGATTAAGTCGATTATATCGACCCCAGTGTGTAACTGGTACTTATTTAATCGACCCCGAAAGGATGAAAGGCAAAGTCGACCTCGGCGGAATTTGAATTCAGAACGTAGCAACAGACGAAATACCGCTATGCATTTCGCCCGGCGTGCTAACGTAGATTCAGTGTTCATATTTTTTTCTTACCCGACGCCAGTTGACACACTTGAATCTGAGAGCAATCTTTCTTTTCAATTTTATTTGCGTCACGTCATAAATTAATAATCCTCTGACATTCTTCTAGAACTGCCGGCAGGATTAAATTTGATCCTGATCAAGTTTTGCTAATATTTAGGATGGTATATCTCCATCATTCTTTGCAGTAAGCTCTTGAACAAAAATGAAAGACTTGAACATATCCGGAGTGAGTTCATTCAATTTCAATTTCCCACACTCTCTGTTAACCACTCCAAATAGGTGACGAAATCTTCGTCGTCTTTTTTGACCAAATTTAAACATTGCCAGTGAGTATTGAACAGGGAACTTCTTCCACCGAAAATCTTTATATATATAAAACTCAACTTGTGTGTCTGTGTGTGTATCTGTGCGTGTGTCTGTGTGTTTAACTTTTGGATCTACCAAGTTTCATTATCAAGGATGGAAAATTGTGTGTCGCAAATCTATATATATAAAGCTGAAGTTGTCTGTGGCAGGTTTGGTATCCTTCAACTAACACTATCTCCTTCAAGACCCTGCAGCGCAAGTTGATAGAAGATAAAATTCAAATTGGACCATGTTAACACCAAAAATTATTTACATCAAAAAGGTGCTTTTTTTCTATGAAAATCCCATAATTTTTACGATTTTTGACTGCTGTGTCACCATTTTTCGGTGTATTCCAACTGGAAAAATGTTCACTTGAAGAGAATAACAAGTTGCATATTGCAAAATTTTTACTTTTCAAAAATTTCAATTCTAAAGGGTCGAAACAAACCCAAGCAACACCGGGTGATACTGCTGGTTTTTAATGAAATAGTAATTGTTTCTTCGAAATTAATCTTACCTGGCTTCTTCGATAGAATATAATTACTATATTTTAAGGCGGCGAGCTGGCAGAACTGTTAGCACGCCGGGCGAAATGCGTAGCCGTATTTCGTCTGCTGTTACGTTCTGAGTTCAAATTCCGCCGAGGTCGCCGGTGGCGCATAAAAGTACCCACTACACTCTCGGAGTGGTTGGCGTTAGGAAGGGCATCCAGCTGTAGAAACTCTGCCAGATCAGATTGGAGCCTGGTGCGGCCATCAGGTTCGCCAGACCTCATTCAAATCGTCCAACCCATGCTAGCAT
>NW_021832131.1:37500-42500 GCF_006345805.1 Octopus sinensis
GCTGTCTCGTGCTTTAATCAAGACACGCTTTCAAATGCTAAATTGTTTAAAAATCGTGATTCTGTTTCGTGTTGCTTTTCGTATTGTTCTTCAATGGCTATCAAATTTCCCCTAATACAGATTTCATTCCCGTTTGTGTAACGGTACTTAGGGAAACACGCGTAAATGCCGCTGGCCGCTTGACAATTGCTTGCATCATACTGTAAGTGGGATGGTTGTGACGAAGCCGGAAAAATCTGTACACGCAATGCATGTGTACGTGTGTGTGTGTGTGTGTGTGTGTTTGAGTGTGCGTACGTGTAAAGCGCTTGGCACAGTGGTTAGAGCGTCGAGTTTACGATCGAATCCCGGACCGGGCTGCGTGTTGTGTTCTTGAGCAAGACACTTTATTTCACGTTGCTCCAGTTCACTCAGTTGTAGAAATAAGCCGTATATGTATATATGTATATATACATATATATATATATATATATATATATATATATATATATATATATATATATATATATATATATATATATATATATATATATATATATTAGGGATGCAGCACGGAATTTATCAGTGAATACCTCACGTTCCCCCAAAATTTCAGGCTTTGTGCCTAGATTAGAAAAGAATTTACGACTTGGGAAAAAATCTTCATCGTACCTCTTCACTATAAATATATATATATATATTATATATATATATATACAAATTGAGATAGGGGTTGTAAATGCAACCCTCCATGGGATAACATATATCCAATATACTGCCAGTGAAGTACCCAACAAAGTTAATACATAAATGTTAAGAATTGCGATGCAATTAATTCATTTACTGTATTATATGGGCAAAGGTAAAATGTTTTACCACAAATTCATAATACAAAATAAGAAAATGGAGAAATACATCCAAATCAAATATCAATTACCAGATAATACCCAATCACATACTTTATTAAACCACCACATAAGAAACTATAAGGTCAAACTTAATAATGTAGAACAAAACAGTGTACATAAAGGAGCGTACATAAAGGAGTAATCTTATACAATGAGTACAATATTTATAAGAGAATAGAAATATAAGTAAATATAAATATAAATATAGACTACATCTGACAGCTGTTTCGGCCATGCAGATAAGTATGTCCCATTTTACTTATATTAGCCATTTATGGTAGGTCAATATGTAGTTATAAATGAGACATTTACAAAAATATCCTTAGGCCTCTTCGGAGATTATGTGATACAAATCAGATTACATACACATTTATATAGGTGTGGGTACATACCCATAATAAAACATATACATATACATATGAGTGCATATACTCATACTCCTATACATATAAATATACATATACATAATGATATAAATAATATAAATCAATAAACATACATATGTTCCACATTCAATATTACAGTTTTTCAACTTAATATTGTGATGATTACAATGTAGAAAAACATACACATATTAATACCTAAATGCAGATATACCAATAGTACAGTCCTATATAGAGGAATGTTAAAAGATTACTAGTAGAAAAGTTAGGTGTTATTTAAATCTAGAGAAAGTATACGCTAATTTGTGAAGGCAATAACATTTTCAACTTAATATTGTGATGATTACAATGTAGAAAAACATACACATATTTATACCTAAATGCAGATATACAGAGTCAAGAGTACATTATATTAATTCTCATTAATTTCCAAAATGTCATTAATGTTAGCATCATTACCATTGTCATTACCACTAATGCTACCAATATCATTATTCATATTATTATTAATAACGCTAATACTAGAAAAACAATATGTAGATTCCATTATTAGCAATATAGTCACAATAGTACTACAATACCATGCAAAGTGATGAATATCTGTATATACATACGAAATATGAAACAAAAGCATTCTGTTTACACGTCATTAAGATCCACAGGTGCACATATGTACGTCCGAGTTCAAATTTATAATTTCCATTGTGACACAAATACACTATTACTTTCAGAAATAGTTACGAATCTAGCGCTAAAATATGATTGGCTTGTGTATTTGAATTTAAATTACCATTGTCTTCTTTACGGTTTGTATACATATATATCCAACCATGAATATACATATCCATACAAAAACATACATACACATATATATACATATGAATACGTTTCGACATATCCACATATATTTACTAAATTACAAAATATATGTCTGTCATCAAATGGCGTATAGATAAACCAGCACAGGCAGGGAAAGCTGTAGCAACGTTTATGCACTCACACACATACTCACACGCACATCCGCACATATCTATAAACATTAATACACTCTCATACACTGTGTCTGCAAACATTCGCATATACATATTTAAATATATAGAACTATTAGAATAGGATATAGCATTACGAATAATCTAGCCACCATCATTTCCTCCTTTAATAACAAGAAATTAGATTGCTTCTATAATGATAGAAAGATAAACCTGGGTGGTAGTGAAAATAGGTGCAATACCATCAATAGGAATAGGGATACGGGGATTTCTGCCAAGGTTAAATTTCCTCAATCTGTTAATAGCTGCAATTGCAGAAGCAGGAATCAATGTGTGTTTGGTAATGAATGCCTGAGGAAAGAGGTAGTTTACCAATGCACTGTAAATACACAATATAATAGCAGGGTGTACTTTGGTGTGACTAAAAATAGTATAAAACAACGGCTAAACTATCATAGATATACTTTTAAAAATAAAAATAGGATGAACTCTACGGGGTTAAGTACGTATATATGGTAACTTAAGAGTAAGAACATAGATTTTAAATTAAATTGGGAAATACTAACTTCTGCACCTGTATACAATAGTAGAAATTAAAAATGCTCTTTATGTAT
Organism: Octopus sinensis; assembly: GCF_006345805.1. Classification (NCBI taxonomy): domain Eukaryota; kingdom Metazoa; phylum Mollusca; class Cephalopoda; order Octopoda; family Octopodidae; genus Octopus; species Octopus sinensis. Next base: position 40,374 of record NW_021832131.1, read on the forward strand.
CAATGAAATTTTCTTCATCATCAAGGCTGACCTACCCATTATTAATAACATTAACGAGCGAAAATGTTTTTGCCTTCACAAATTAGCGACATTCCTCTATATAGGACTGTACTATTGGTATATCTGCATTTAGGTATTAATATGTGTATGTTTTTCTACATTGTAATCATCACAATATTAAGTTGAAAAACTGTAACATTGAATGTGGAACATATGTATGTTTATTGATTTATATTATTTATATCATTATGTATATGTATATTTATATGTATAGGAGTATGAATATATGCACTCATATGTATATGTATATGTTTTATTATGGGTATGTACCCACACCTATATAAGTGTGTATGTAATCTGATTCGTATCACATAATCTCCGTAGAGGCCTTAGGATATTTTTGTAAATGTCTCATTTATAACTACATATTGACCTACCATAAATATCTAATATAAGTAAAATGGGACATACTTATCTGCATGGCCGAAACAGCTGTAAGATGTAGTCTATATTTATATTCTCTTATACATATTGTACTTATTGTATAAGATTACTCCTTTATGTACACTCCTTTATGTACACTGTTTTGTTCTACATTATTATGTTTGACCTTATAGTTTCTTATGTGGTGGTTTAATAAAGTATGTGATTGGGTATTATTTGGTAATTGATATTTGATTTGGATGTATTCTCCATTTTCTTATTTTGTATATATATATATATATAGAATCTCTCAAGTTCATTCTGACAAACAATTTTTTTCTCTTCGACGACACACACTACCGTCAAAAATGTGATATTGCGATGGGTACCAAGGCTGCACCAGTCCTTGTGAACCTCATAATGGGTTACTTCGAACTGTCACTCTATGAAATATCAAGCCAGAAATTTGGACATGTTTTCCACACCTACCTAATGGAAAACTAGAAAAGGTATTTAGATGATTGTTTCATCATATGGAAAGAACCTTATGAAAAACTCCTGGAATTCAAAACCATACTAAACAACATACATCCCAACATCCAATTCACTATGGAATTAAGCAAACATCATCTCCCATTCCTTGATCTCCTAATTATAAAAACACCTAAGAACCAAATCATAACAGACATCTACCACAAACCTACAGACTCACAACAATACCTCCTCTTTAGTTCATGCCACCCAAAACACACCAAGACAAATATCCCTTTCAATTTAGCTAAAAGGGTATGCACCATTGTCTCGGATCCAAAAACACGAGAAATACGCCTTCAAGACCTCAAAAAAACACTATTACAACGTCAATATCCCTCCACCCTTATAGAGTATGGAATAAAACGCGCCAAAGAACTAGATAACACTACACTGAAAACCACCCAACCTAACACCACACACAACCTCAAAATACTTCCATACATTTCCACCCACAACCCAAAAATATCGAAGCATACACCACAATCATACAAAACCTCAGTCTACTGTCAACAGACCCAAAAATGAAAAACATTATAAATACACACAAAATCCTCAAATGTAAAAGGCAACACAATCTTTAAAAAAACTCTTGACAAATGCCAAACTTCACACACCACATCCACCCCCAACAGTAAAAAAAATGTGCACGCTCAAACTGTGGTACCTGCCCCTTTCTACTTGAAGGCTCTGAATTTACCTTCAAACAAGGTACGAAGTTTAAAATCAAGACTAACTTCTCCTGTTCCTCCGAGAACCTTATCTACGTTCTCACATGCGCTGGTTGCCAACATAATTATGTTGGACAAACGAGTCTCCCGTTACGTAAACGAGTAACGGTGCATAAAGAACAAATAAATCTCCCGGAATACCGACAAATTCCACTGAGTGACCACTTAGACTCATGTGCTAAAGACTTAACCCCAAATTCTATATATTCCCCTTCTACCAATGTAAAGACGGGATCACCACACAGGAGAGAATTAACAAGGAGAATCTCTTTATTGAAAAATTTCAAACACAACTTAATATGCAAACTCCTCGTTGATCAAACTTCCTTTTTCTACCTCACTCTCCATGGATGGACTAACACAAATATATAAAGATACCATGCATTCATCACTTAAAGCTAAAACTTATATTCTTTAAATATCATTTTTACTATTGTTGTTA
>NW_021832131.1:45000-62305 GCF_006345805.1 Octopus sinensis
ATTAAGTACCAGTTACGCACTGGGGTCGATATAACCGACTTAATCCGTGTGTCTGTCCTCTCTGTGTTTAGCCCCTTGTGGGTAGTAATGAAATAGGTATTTCGTCTGCCGTTACGTTCTGAAATCAAATTCTGTCGAGGTCGATTTTGCCTTTCAGCCTTTCGGGGTCGATAAATTAGGTACCAGTTACGCACTGGGGTCGATGTAATCGACTTAATCACTTTGTTTGTCCTATCTATGTTTAGCCCCCTGTGGTCAATAAAGAAATAAAAATTTTAAGCATAGTCTATATGTAGGCTCTGGACAGTCAGGGTTATAGCAGAAAATACATTTGGCATCTGAAAGTTGAGAAAAGAGCAGGTGTTGAGGTACACCTGGTGAGTAGATTAGCTTCGGATTTGTACCCCAGGGTGGTGTTTCCACATTACCTGCATGGTTTTATGCTTCTTAAGGGGTTTTGCAGTCCGTGCGGTCTGGCAAACTGGTCGAGTCATTGACTTTCATGGTTCATATTATTTCCCACATTCTACAACCAAAAACCCGACCATGGTAAAGACCCTGAAATAGTAAAGAGTAAGAGCTGAGACTTCCCTGGGAAGCAAAAGTCGAAGATGGTTTCTTTAGGAAATGCAGAAAATACAGTGAGACGGTTGAACTCTGTGAAAAGAATGGCTAAAAAGGATGGGAGGTAATAGACGTTCCTGTAGAGATAGGTGTTAGAGGTTCATTCACTGCTCGGGTGTCTTGAAGTCGTTGCCAAGGAAAGGAAAGATGTTAGAAGAAAACTGTGAGAAGCTACCACAAAGCAAGCCCTTATTACATCTTGCTCAAGAGAGAGGACAAGCGGTACAACAAGAGGATTATAGAAACATCTGACTCAACAAAGCTTATGTTGAAATGTAGGAGTTTTGTTGCTTACATCGTAGGTTGGCCCTGAGTGGATGTCATGGTGGGAGAGGCGGAAACACCTGATTCATTGCCTGATAAGACATCAAAGGAATATTGTCATAAGCACGGATGATGTGAAAGAACAAGTGGGTAAAATGCCTAGCCTCCGGACCAGATGGGATTCATGGCTTCTGAAGAGATGCCACGCGGTGCATGAAAGACTAGCAGCCCAATTGAATGAGTGTGTCCAGAACGATACAGTCCCCGCGTGGATGGTGACTGGGAGGACAACATTTATAACGAAAGATAGAAGAAAGGGGAATACTGTGGGAAACTACCGCCCCATAGCATACCTAGACATAATCTGGGAGATACTCACTGGAATATGTGCGGCAAAGAATACACTTTCCTGGAACAGGAAGAAACACTAGCAAGGAAAGAAAATTGATGTAGGACGGGTTCTCAGCGTACCAAGGATCACCTGGTCATCGATATTATTTTTGCAATTAAAATTAGTAAATAATCAAATTTATTTGAAATACCTGCCGCTAGGCTCCAGCAGCCAGCCCCAGCAAGTTGTCAAAGTTGAGACAGTGTCACGTGACAACTTGCTGGGGCTGCCTGCTGGAGCCTTGCGGCAGGTATTTAAAGGGAAAAATGTGACAAGTCAGTCATTCGCCCGCTACATTCCTTGACGCTACATCGGAGAGGCCAGGGAACAGAAGAAGACAGAAGATATGCACCCAACACCGGAGCTGATGATACCTCCGAAAGGGAGGGGTCCCGCCACGTCAAAACTGTAGAGGAGTAGGGACCGAAACCGGACGTGGTTCCTCCTGATGATGTCTTGAGCTAACTGGATCCTATAAAGGAGCTGTTGTGGTAGCAGACCACGAAACACGGTTGTAATTCATAAGCGTAGTCAAGTGGTGAGATAAGAATTGGAAAAAAAAGGAAAAGGATGGTCTAGAGAAGCAACGAGAAGTAAAGGAGAGGAGGGGGTTGGTGGGTTGAAGAGGTTTTGTGTCACGCATTTTCAATTTCAAATCTGTATTTTGAGACTTCTTTTGGAACTTCCAAAGTTTATCATTGGTTGATTTTTTAACCAGTTGGATTACTATGCATTGTACCCCTTGATGTGTGTGTGTGTGTGAGTGTAAATCTACGCAGTAGGCATTCTAGTATGTACAATCATATAAAGTGCTCTCACATACATGTCACTCCATTTTGTTATTTCTAACCTCCCCTCTCTTTTCATTTCCGAGAAAAGTTCTTCACGTATAAAAGAGTGAAGTTGAGGAGAAGATTCCAAACGATTAGTTTAGGATCGAGAGAAGCCGTCTGACTTTCATCGTTTGAGAAGAAACGAAAACATTTCCAGCCATGACCATCGGATATCTTCTGCTTGTGGGCCTTTGTCTTGGCATTGCCAGACACGTCTATGCCGTGGATTTGACCCTGAAACATGGTGAAAACAGTAAGGCTGTCATCGATGCAACCATAAGAAAAATCCGAACGAAATGTATTCTGGCAGAAGATTATTATTTCCTGAGAAGGTTAGCAGAGGCCCAGATGAAGACTATCGAGCAAGAACGGGTGGAATATGGAGGGTAAGTACCAGATTTGCTGATATACACGCAGGCACACACTCACACACAGAGAAGTACACATGCACACACATATACATACAAGCATTTCACGCTTTTTATTAGTAATTGCCCCAAAATGTCATCAATGGAGAACTTCCCTCTGCGATCAGATAAAGACAGTTTTAGAATAAATATATAGAATCTCTCTGTTATTGAATACATACATTTAGGAATATTATTCCGTTAAGTGTAAACAAAAGAGCCCAGATATTGTTGTTTTGCACAATGTTTATAAGCAAGGGTTTTAGAAAAAGAAATCAACCAACTAACTTGTACATTACAAAGACTATCTGTAAGTGGAACAATAAAAATATGCAAGACTTTTGTCAAATTTAAAATGTGACGTTATTTTCCGTATCTATATTTCGACGAGGGGGCTTTGTACCTTTGCTAGGAATCAGCTCCTTCCTAGCAGAAGAATTCAAATATTTAGACAGAAGAAAACTCTCACACACATACACATCCCCCTCACACAACACACGCACGCATACATACGCATACATACTCACACAATATCCATATATTTTCTAATCAGAACGCCATGTTGGATCGTTAGCCCCTACACGCATTTCTTTTCTCTCCTTGTTTCTCTCCTTGTTTCTTTTCTGTGTATCTTTCTGTCGAAGAGCGTAGGCTCGAAACATAAAAGACTTGTTTTATATCTATTCCTGAGCGCCATGATAATACATTTATTTGTTTGTACTCCACCTGCCTTCGTCTTTTGTTTATTTTCGTTAACCTTCCCGTTACATATGTATATATTTGAATAGTTGAATAAATTATCTTATTAAGGATAATTCGAAAGATAACCGATACCCGGGTAGCAAATTCACATCAGAAAGAACACGGTTGAAGTTACGTCCCTAGGGCATAGACTACGTGCTTTCGTGCGGAAATTTGTATGTTTATTTTAAAAATATAAGTTTATGAAAGAATGGAGTTGAACGACTTGTTAACAAATTTCCTTTATTTTCGACATATGTTTCGAAGGCTGCATATTCCTAATTCCGAAGGAATAAGGAGTACATTATGCAGATTTCTCATCAGGAAAGGCAAGGAACTTATGTCGACATCAAAATGCCCAATATATATATATATATATATATATTATATTTTGCGAAATTTGATTTAGTATTTCTAAATTGAATTTTTCCCTGTAAGTGTGGAATAATATTCCCTCAAATTATATATATATATATATATATATATATATATATGTATATATATAATATATATATATATATAATATATATAATATATATATATATATATATAATATATATATATATATATATATTATATATATGGACATTATGCGTTGTAAATATATTTTTAAAATTATTAATATTTTAAGAGGAAAAAGTGAGCGGTTTAAGAGAGATTTGGCTGTCGTTTCTAGCACATCATAAGACAACCGTCCTCGTTTCTTTCTCACTGTCAAATGCATTGAAGTTATTCAATATTTCTCTCCATCAATAGGCAGCGAGCTGGCGGGAAGGCGGAAAGGCAGCGAGCTTGCGGAAATGCGGAAAGGCGGCGAGCTGGCAGAATCGTTAGCTCACCGGGCAAAATGCTTAGCGGTATTTCGTCTGTCGCTACGTTCTGAGTTCAAATTCCGCCGAGGTCGACTTTGCCTTTCATCCTTTCGGGGGTCGATTAAATAAGTACCAGTTACGCACTGGGGTCGATATAATTGACTTAACCCCTTCGTCTGTCCTTGTTTGTCCCCTCTGTGTTTAGCCCCTTGTGGGTAGAAAAAGAAATAGGTATTTCGTCTGCTGCTACATTCTGAGTTCAAATTCCGCCGAGGTCGACTTTGCCTTTCATCCTTTCGGGGGTCGACTTTGCCTTTCATCCTTTCGGGGGTCGATTAAATAAGTACCAGTTACGCACTGGGGTCGATATAATTGACTTAACCCCTTCGTCTGTCCTTGTTTGTCCCCTCTGTGTTTAGACTTTTGTGGGTAGGAAAGAAATAGGTATTTCGTCTGTCTTTACGTTCTGAGTTCAAATTCCGCCGAGGTCGACTTTGCCTTTCATCCTTTCGGGGTCGATTAAATAAGTACCAGTTACGCACTGGGGTCGATATAATCGACTTAATCCCTTTGTCTGTCCTTGTTTGTCCTCTCTGTGTTTAGCCCCTTGTGGGTAGTAATGAAATAGGTATTTCGTCTGCTGCTACATTCTGAGTTCAAATTCCGCCGAGGTCGACTTTGCCTTTCGTCATTTCGGGGGTCGATTAAATAAGTACCAGTTACGTACTGGCGTCGATCTAATCGACTTAATCCGTTTGTCTGTCCTTGTTTGTCCCTTCTATGTTTCGCCCTCTGTGGGCAATAAAGAAATATTTTTCTCTCCATAAATAGATTTATATACTATAAATAAAATGTGAAAATCTTGCTTATTTTACAATTTCCCTTTCTGCCCCTGATTGCTTCTGGTTATAATTTAAAACATCGGAGAGCCTGAGAAGGCCATCGCTTAAAAAGGAGTATTATTTTTCCCCTGACGAAGGAGTAATTATCGTGATACACCATCGTGCATTAAAAACGCTGATAAACCTCTGTAATGGCCATAGGGAATGTAAATATGGTTTCTTCTATTTTTGTGCTTGGACACTGGCTTTTAACAATAGGTTTTCCCTTATCTTGAAAAGTAATTTTTAATCGAAAACATTTCTAAACGATGAACTTTTATCTTACCTTATATATTATTTATTTATATGTTTCCTATATTACTTTTTTCACTCGTTTCAGTCATTTGACTGCGGCCATGCTGGAGCACCGCCTTTAATCGAGGAACTCGACCCCGGGACTTATTCTTTGTAAGCCCAGTACTTATTCTATCGGTCTCTTTTTGCCGAACCGCTAAGTAACGGGGACATAAACACACCAGCATCGGTTGTCAAGCAATGCTGGGGGACAAACACAGACACACAAACACACACACGCATATATATATATACATATATACGACGGGCTTCTTTCAGTTTCCGTCTACCAAATCCACTCACAGGGCTTTGGTCAGCCCGAGGCTACAGTAGAAGACACTTGCCCAAGGTGCCACGCAGTGGGACTGAACACGGAACCATGTGGTTGATAGACAAGCTACTTACCACACAGCCACTCCTGCGCCTATATACATGTATTTTATATTTTACGTATTTTATATATTTTATATGTATTTTTATATCTTTTTATATATATATTTATTTATTTATTTATATTTTTATATATCTATTATTCTAGATGTTATAATGTTAAAATATATAATTTTGTTCTTAGTCGCTAAAGTATTAATCATTAATTTTTAACCGCGATGGACTGTATTTACACATTTTTCTTATATTTTTCTTATATGCTTGTATTGATGGGTTGTGTTTCATCTTCCGTGATTTTATGCATGTATATTCTATGTGAAAGAAAAAGCATTATGTGATTAAATGTTTGAGATATGAAATGTTACGTGGATGACCCTGTATTTGTTTGTTCTGCAACCATAGTTTAATACAGTGCTTTTCAACCTTTTTGCTGGAGCGGAACCCCTGTGCAATAATTTCTCGAGGAACCCCTGTGCAATAATTCCTCGAGGAACCCCTGTGCAATAATTTAATTGTCTTATGCAAACATATCACAGGAGAATTAAAAATTACTGTCGATTTTAGGAGTTTTGTAACTTCTTGCGAAACCCCTGGAGTGTACTGACGGAACCCTGGTTGAAAACCACTGGTTTAATGGGATGGAAGCACTCCGTCGGTTACGACGATGAGGGTTCCGGTTGATCCGAATCAACGGAACAGCCTGCTCGTGAAATTAACGTGTAAGTGGCTGAGCACTCCACAGACACGTGCACCCTTAACGTAGTTCTCGGGAATATTCAGCGTGATACAGAGAGTGACAAGGCCGGCCCCTTGAAATACAGGTACAACAGAAACAGGAAGTAAGAGTGAGAGAAAGCTGTGGTGAAAGAGTACAGCAGGGATCACCACCATCCCCTGCCGGAGCCCCGTGGAGCTTTTAGGTGTTTTCGCTCAATAAACACTCACAACGCCCGGTCTGGGAATCGAAACCGCGATCCTATGACCGCGAGTCTGCTGGCCTAACCACTGGGCCATTGCGCCTCCACACTGGTTTAATATATATATATATATATAGAACTACACCTTACTGTTATGAAAGAAGGGCATATATATATATATATATATATATATATATATATATATATATATATATATATATATATATATATATAATATATATATATATATTATATATAAACCACTATTTTCAAAACAACAAGGAAAGACTTAATCAATACATAAAATTTTAATAAATAGTCAAAAAAACCGCCACTACAAGTGTTTCTTGTCTTGATCGACAATCTTCAGGTGGACTTCCAATTTACAAGTCAGTTTCAAATTATGAGTCATAATTTGAAACTGACTTGTAAATTGGAAGTCCACCTGAAGATTGTCGATCAAGACAAGAAACAATTGTAGTGGCGTTTTTTTGACTATTTATTAAAATTTTATGTATTGATTAAGTCTTTCCTTGTTTGTTTTGCAAAATAGTGGTTTTGTCTCTAATAATATTTTATAATATTTTACTATAAAATTGGATTTAATCCTAAATCTGATTTTTTCCCTGTAAATTTGGATTTATTCCCTAATATTTATTATTTATTATATATATATATATATATATATGTATATATATGCCCGTTTTTATAACAGTAAGATGTAATTTGAAGTAGATTTATTTGCTATTTCTAGCAGGTCAGCACATAAATGCTTTTGTTTTTATTTTTGCAGGTAACCAACAACCAATTGGCGACCGTCAAAAATGCTTGCAAGAACACACTGAAAGTAAATTGTAGTAGAGTCCAAACTTTCTTCGGTGTTGATGTGTCGACCCTAACAATGTACGACCTAGAAAAACCCTTATATTCTGGATTGGTAATGAGCTTGTTTATCTTAAACCTAAATACGTCAATTCCGGCCAGCAAAGGACTGCAAGCAGCTTACTGGAAGCAGCATATCATGCCACATGGCCGGAAGATTTTCTTCATACGCTTAGCAAATCAATTAGAACGGGGAATGGTAAGTAGAGATATTGTTTAGAATCCACGTTAGATATTTGTCATGTGAAAACCTGAGAGAGGGAACAGGCATTGAGGTACAAATAGCAAATTTATCCGAGTCTGATCACGCAATGTGGTATTTTGGGCAAGTAAATGTTTTTGAGAATAGCTTCGAGTTGACCCTGGAAATGGAATTTCCGAGATGGAAACTGTGCCGCAGAGTATGGGATGTCAAGCATCCAAGTCCGCCGGTGCAGTCCAATTAAAGACTATATATATATATATATATATATATATATATATAGTCGTATCTATATTATATAATAATATATGGTAGGAGTGCTGTGTGGTAAGTAGCTTGCTTACCAACCACAGGGCTCCGGGTTCAATCCCACTGCGTGGCACTTTGGGTAAGTGTCTTCTACTATAGCCTCGGGCCGACCAAAGCCTTGTGAGTGGATTTGGTAGACGGAAACTGAAATAAGCCCGTGGTATATATGTGTATATATATATATATATATATATGTGTGTGTGTGTGTGTGTGTGTGTGTGTGTGTGTGTATCACATGTCCAAACCAACACAGTCGTTTCTTTTGCACATCTCATATCTCTTCTCCTTCCGCAAGTTCCATTCATTTTAGACGACACCCTCTTCTTTATACAACTGTATTCAGCCATATACATCACATGTCCAAACTAATAAAGTCCCCTCTTTCCCATGTCTCTTCTTCTACATGTTCCATCCATTTTCAGTGACAGCCACTTCTTTATGCAACTGTCTTCATCCATACACATCACATGCCCAAACCAACACAGTCGTCTCTTTTCCACACTCCCTCTTATGCCTAATTTTTTCTCAATACACAAGCACTTTATCATACATGCACACTGATGTTGAACATCCAACAGAGCATACTAACTTCATTCCTCTCTAGTCTTCGGATGTCCTTTTCATTCATGGCCCATTTTTCACTACCATGTAGCATTGCTCTTCATTCACAAAAATATTACAATCTGCATTTTTATGCAGAGAGATCTTTTGTTGCCTCTAAGTGTAATGCCTCTCTGAATTTTATCCATCCTATTTTTATTCTTGCAGCTGTAATTTAAAAACAATCAAATGCATAAATTTAATAAGAATTATATATTTACAGACTTATAAACATAAGTTTGCTTTAAATATTTTTCCAGATTGCGCCAGTGCCCAGATCGACCTTGTTTTCCTGATTGATTCATCCGGAAGTGTTGAAGAGCCTAACTTTAATAAGACAAAAAACTTCTTGGAAAATATTGTGCGTAATCTAGACATTGGTCCAGATAAGACACGTGTTGCAGTGATTAGATTTTCAAGTTTTTCTCTTGTGTCATTTTCCTTAAGTGCCCACAGTACGAACTCTGCAGTAATAAAGGCTATTGACGCTATAAGTTATGATGATGGTAGTAGTACTGCTACGGGCTTGGCTCTTGACGAAGTACGTACCAGTGTCTTTACAAATACAAGAAAATCTGCTGCTGCAAAAGTTTTAGTTTTGGTCACAGATGGACAGTCAGATAATGAAATTAGAACAGTAGCGGCAGCTCAGAAACTGAAAGATGCTGGCGTCACTATATTTACAATTGGAGTTGCCAATCCAAGAGTGTCTGAGTTAACTGCAGCAGCAAGTGAACCCAGTTGTACACATTTCATCAACTTGAAAGATTATAATGAGATTGGTTTTATTGTGAGGGAAATTGAATCTGATTCCTGTGAAGGTAAGTTTGACGTCCAATAATTGTCATTATCAGTGGTGGTGGTAAGCGGCGAGCTGGCAGAATCGTTAGCACACCGGGCGAGATGCCTATCTGTATTTCGTCTACCACTATGTTCTGAGCTCAAATTCCGCCGAGGTTGACTTTGCCTTTCATCCTTTCGGGGTCGATTAAATAAGTACAAGTTATGCACTGGGTTCGATGTAATCGACTTAATCCCTTTGTTTGTTCTTGTTTTCCCTCTCTATGTTTATCCCCCCGTGGGCAATAAAGAAATATATATATATATATACATATACATATATACATATACATACATACATATATATACGTATATATATATATAGTGTGTATATACATATATATATATATATATTTATATATAATATATATAGTGTTTTTATATATATATATATATATATATATATATATATACATTGCTAAACCTCGATAAGATAATATTTCAATTACCTGAAGATTGAACGTAACCATAACTCGAATTATTACGAATTGGACAGCCATGAAACGATCGTAGTGTTTTACTCATTATCTTTTATTAAACTTTTAATAATTTTGATATATATTTGAAATAATATAAATTAATTAATTTTATGTATTGGCTTAAGTTTTTCATTGTTTGATTTACTATAAAATTGGATTCAATCCTAAATCTGATTTTTCCCTGTAAGTTTGGATTTATTCCCTAATTTTTATTATTAATTAATATATATATATATATACATATATATACATATAATATATATATATATATATATATATATATATATATATATATATATATATATGGTGTGTGTTGGTGTGTGTGTGTGTGGTGTGTGTGTATATATATATATATATATATACACTGAAGAAGGGGAATATTCCTTCTGCTGTATTGTCTTGTACTCCGTTTTTCGTTACTTGAAAAAAATGCCTTCGTTTCTCATTGTGTTCAACGTTTTTTGATGTCCTCTACTTATATATGCGTGTATATATGCATATAGATGTAGGTATGTACATATATGTATGTATATATGCATATGTTCATATATTATTTATGTTATTATATGATCTAACGCCACGCATCCATTTCCGAGTAAGTTATATCTATCTATCTATCTATCTATCTATCTATCTATCTATCTATCTATCTATCTTTCTATCTATCTATCTATCTATCTATCTATCTATCTATCTATATCTATTAATATATATATATATATATATATTCACACATTGAATTTGTGATACTAGTTGCGGATTCTAGCTCGCTCTGATACTGAGTTGAGTTGGTGCCTTCTAGTATCTCAAATTCAATATATAATCATTTATGATTATAGTATTCTACGCTGAAGAGAAAGAAGTTTTGTAGGGTAGAATTATTTAATATTTAATTCTTATGCTTTCCTAAAAACTTGATTTCGAAACGTGCGTCCGTAGATACTTAAAATTGTATGATAGATTGCCGTCAATTCATTCTCTCTTACCTGTTTGTGTCTGCCTTCCAATTGCTGTTTTTACTGAGATCTCCCTTTTTAGTAGAAGAAATAGCTAAACTCTTTGACTGCTATTTCTAAATTCGGTATGTGGTAAGGCAATTCGTTGCTAAACCCTTTATTGCTTAGTATTACTTAAATTTTCCTCGAATGAGGCTTTACATGCCGAAGACTACTTGGTGTATTGATAATTATTCCAAATTAATTAAGTTCACCCTTCATTATTACGGATATATATATATATATATATATATATATATTAATATATATATATATATATATATATATAATAATTTAAAAGGGCTAGCAACAGCTGCTTCGCCGCATACTGAAGGAATTAGAAATGGCAGTCAAAGACTGTTTTTTCCATTTTCTATAAGTGGAGATTCCAAATACGACGGACCCCGCGATTCACATACGCAAAATCGGAGTAGCAAATAAACGAAAACAATCTCTTACCGTTAATAGTGAACATGTTTCTAGATCACAAGCTCAGAAAATAGCTTGATTTCCTTCGTCAACACTATATTCGATAGATTTACCAAATGCCACAGGCCCTCACCTCTGACCAAGCGACATCAGATAGTGGGGAGAAGTGTGCAGATATTAAAACTAAGTAATGACTGGGAACGTAAATTCTCCCTCCTAAATTCTGCCATGCGCGCCGTCTGGGTGATCGCAATGGAATAAGAAATCCACATGGTAATGCAATAAAAATGGTAAATAATTTTTCAGTGGTTTTTCATATAACCAACAATTACTTACCGGTAAATTTCGGTATGTAAATATGACAAATTCATCGTCAGGAACTTTTGTAAAGTTCAGTATATAGTAAAAATAATTAAAAGGGCTAGCAACAGGCTGCTTCGCCGCATACCGAAGGAATTAGAAATGGCAGTCAAAGACTGTTTTTTCCATTTTCTATAAGTGGAGATTCCAAATACGACGGACCCGCGATTCCATACGCAAAATCGGAGTAGCGGGTCCGTCGTATTTGGAATCTCCACTTATAGAAAATGGAAAAACAGTCTTTGACTGCCATTTCTATTCCTTCGGTATGCGGCGAAGCAGCCTGTTGCTAGCCCTTTTAATTATTTTTACTATATACTGAACTTTACAAAGTTCCTGACGATGAATTTGTCATATTTACATCACCGAAATTTACCGGTAAATATTGTTGGTTATATGAAAAACCACTGAAAAATTATTTTACCATTTTTATTGTATATATATATATATATATATATATATATATATATATATATATATATATATATATATATATATATATAGTTGTGTGTGTGTGTGGTGTGGTGTGTGTGTTTGTATTGTGTGTGGTGTGTGTGTGTGTGTATGTGTGTGTGTTTGTGTGTGGTGTGTATACATATATATATATGTATATTTTTTATCTTATATTAACTTTTAATACTTTTGATTGTTATATATATTTAAAAAAATTTATTAAATAAATAAATAAATAAATAAAACATAAAAATAAAAAATATGTATATATATATATAAATTTATAAAAATAAATTAATAATTAAAAATTTTAAAATTTAAATTTAAATAATTTAAATTTTAAATTTGTATTTTATTTATTTTTTATATTGTATTAATTATTTTTATTTCTATGTTTTGGTTAATGTTTTTCACTGTTTGATTTGCCTAATAGTGGTTTTATCTCTAATTTAATTTATAGAAAATTAATATAAAATATAAAAATCAAACCCTAAAGCTTTCTTTAAGTTTGCCAAAGAGACAGCCACAGTGCACCAGAGAATAGGACCTCTCTTCCAAAAAGATGGCTCTCTCACAGGAAATCACACGAGGATAAGTGAAATATTGAACGAACAATTCCAAAGTGTGTTCACTACACCTCTAGGACACAGGCAAGTAAACAACCCAGAAGAATTCTTTGCCACTTTACCTGCGGCCAAAGAGGCAAAATTGAGTACATCAACATCGAAGATGATTTATCACACTAGCCATAGATGAGATTGACACAAACTCAGCTGCTGGATCTGATGGATTCCCAGCGATCCTTCTCAAATCGTGCAAACGAGCCCTTCCAAAACCGCTACAGCTTCTTTTTCAGAGCTTTCTTGCAAGTGGTAAGCTCCCAGTCAAATTGAAAGAGGGGGTAATATCCATAAGGATATCCATAAGGGAGGTAGCAGAGCAGATACTAAAAATTATAGGCCTATCTCTCTGACCTCACACATCAGCAAAGTCATGGGACGAATAGTCCGTAAGAAACTAATCATGTTCCTTGAAGAAAATTACTTGCTGTCTGACACCCAGCATGGATTTCGACCAGGTAGAAGCTGCCTAACACAGCTCCTGCAACACTATGACTGGGTGTTGAAACAGCAACTTAATGGATCAAATGTGGATGTAATATATCTCGACTTTACAAAAGCCTTTGATAAGGTCGACCATGGTATGATCTGTCACAAACTGCGTAGTCTCGGCATAGGCGGAAAACTTAGAGAGTGGCTGCACAACTTCCTAAAAGACAGAAAACAGGCAGTTGTGAGCAATGGAGCCACCTCCAAGGAAACACAAATAACAAGCGGTGTCCCACAGGGCACTGTCTTGGAGCCACTGATGTTAATAGTGGCCCTTTCAGATGTGCCTTCAGTTGCTACGATGACCACCCTAGCTAGCTAGGTAGATGACACAAAAGTCTCCCACGCAATACAAAACCCTGAAAATATTGCGCATCTGCAACAGGAGTTGGACACAATATACAGGTGGGCTGAGGACAACAACATGCAGTTTAATGCAGGTAAGTTCCAGGCCCTGCGCTACTGGCACACAAAAGTAAACGACGTGCAGACTGGATACACTGGCCCAGGAAGAATTGCAATCCTTGAGTCAAAATCAGTGCGTAACCTGGGCATTGGCATGAGCAATGATGCATCTTTCCAAGCGCATATTGCTAATCTGGTGAAAAAATGCAGACGGCTAGCGGATGGATTCTCCGAACTTTCAGAACAAAAGAAGGAGACACTGATGGTCCTATGGAAACATTCGTCCTCAGCCGCTTGGACTACTGCTCCCAACTGTGGTCACCGCACAATATAAAACTACCAGCAGAACTCGAAGCAATTCAGAGAAGCTACACAAAGAAAATCGTCTCAATGCAAAATATCAGCTACTGGGAAAGACTGAAGGTATTAAACCTCTTCTCCCTAGAGCGGAGGGGGAGAGATATGCGGTGATATACATCTGGAAATCCTGTTACCCCCCAACCGCAGAACGGGGCCCACTGTATGGTGCCAAAGATTCCAACATCACCATCAAAATACAGGTCCAGATACTGCAACAGCTTGGTTTCAGAGGACCACAGCTCTTTAACATCCTCCCTAAATGCCTGAGAGACTTACATGGTGTGGATGTGGGTTTCTTTAAAACTAAACTGGATCTCTTCTTGTCGGGAGTCCCAGATGAACCTACCTCACGACAAGAGACGCAGATGCGGGCAGCAGCATCGAACTCCCTTTTTGATCAAGTGCCACGTATCAGAGATGGATTCACAATTAGTGTAGCTCATTCAGCGGTGGTGCCCCAGCATGGCCGCGGCCATCGGGCTAAACCATTTTAAGATTTATACATACATATATATATATATATATATATATATATATATATATATATAATATATTTATATATATATGAAAAAAAAAACAAGTCAAGATAGAAAATCCTAAAATAATTTTAAAAGAACATTTCAGTACCGGTTTCGGTCATTTGAGACGTTTTCAACTGTAACGATTAAATAATTAATTTAGAAAATTAAAAGAAAAGTCTTTTTAAAAGAATATTTATATACTGTTCAAATATAAGTAGCATTTTTCTTGTTTCTGCCTTTCTCTGTCTCTCTTGTTTACACTTGTGGGTTCGAGGTCGTTGTGAATTCTTGGTAGGGAAGAAGAAGGAGAAGAAGAAGAAGAAGAAGAAGAAGAAGAAGAAGAAGAAGAAGAAGAAGAGAAGAAGAGGATGAGGAGAAGAGGGGGAGAATTTAGGAGTGCCTTGATTGTCGTATTTTGAGTGGTCAGTGGCGGCTAGCAGTTGCTGTTCAATTCATGAGAATATTTCTATTGGAAGATTTGTTTATAGAATTTGCGTAGGTGTTATACTAAAAAGCATTAGTGATAAAGTTAGGAAGTAGAAGGGGGAGAAGAAGAAGAAGGAGAAGAAGAAGAAGAAGAAGAAGAAGAAGAAGATGATGATGATGATGATGATGATGATGATGATGATGATGATGATGATGATGATGATGATGATGATGATGATGAAGAAGAAGAAGAAGATGTTGATGATAATTATGATGATGAAGAAGAAGATGATGATGATAATGATGATGATGATGATGAAGAAGAAGAGGAAGAAGAAGAAGAAGAAGAAGAAGAAGAAGAAAAGAAGAAGAAGAAGAAGAAGAAGAAGAAGGAGAATATGAATGAGTGGAAGTAGTGAGGTGTTGTATGACTTAAAGTTGGCATGTTATGGATTATAGCTGTGATTGGGACTGGTTTTTAATGGATTCTTAGGAATGTAATATCTGCGTGTGTATTTGTGTTATTCTAAAGCCGAGGTGTATTAATCGTTTGTCGTAGACCCGTTCAGAAGGGACCTATATTTGGTAATAAAGAGAGTTTCTTTACTTATTCGTTGGCTTGAGGTTGTATCGTCCCTGAATTGGTAGAGGAGGAAAATCCTGAAGCTTGGTGTTTTGTTGTTGGCGCAAATATCTATATGTTGGCTGAATGCTATTTTTCTGTTTTGGGGAATTTTTATCTCGGATCTATGCAGGGCCATTCTTTTGCGCATACTATTTTTTGTTTGGCCTATGTATTGCTCTTGACACCCAGAGCAGGTTAGAGTGTATATCAGGTTCTCCGAAGCACATGTGAAGTTGCTTTTCACTGTAAACTATATATATATATATATATATATTGTTATATTTCGGAATGGTCATTTTGCCAGTTTAGCCAATAAAAACACACGCACTATATATTTGGTGTTACTTTGCTTCAGTGTTATTTATACACACACACCACACACACACACAACACACACACACACACACATACACATATATATATATATATATATATATATATATATAATATATATATGTAAACCTATAAAGTTACGCCCCTAAATGGTATTTACATGCAATACAATACATCCCTCGTGAGGCTTCTATCAGTTCTATCATGATGAGCAGGTTTTTATGAACTTGTATCCCCAGGTATCCCTCTTCTTTGCCATTTCCTCTATGGGGCACATATATTTATATTATATTTTCTTTTGTTTAACTGCTATGTTGTGCCTTCTTAAATGTCACCTTCTGTTTCCAGCTCCGGCCGTTGTTGAAGAACACACTCAGTTACGCAATGTCGCCATTCCTAAAACTAACGAGACAAAACAACAAGTCCTGCAGATCACCAACACGACAAAGTCCGCCTTGGGTACAACAGTTGTGGTAAGACGAATATTCTAGAAATATATCAACTGAATTGTGGTTTTCTATTTTTATGGATGATTGAGAAAGCAGGGACAGTACCCATAAACCTCTCGGTCCTTCCAGGACTAGGTGGTCACATCCTAATTATTGATTTTGGGACCTTTATGGCTGCAAGATAAATGTGGACAAAGGAGGGAATTCTGAAGAGCGGGTTAACATTGGTGGGGAGAAAGGATTGGGTATAGATAGTTCTGAGAAGACAATGTTGTAGTAACGGTAGAATAGATAACAGGAGGCGTAAAAGTGGCTGTGTGGTAAGTAGCTTGCTTACCAACTACATGGTTCTGGGTTCAGTCCCACTGCGTTGCATCTTGGGCAACTGTCTTCTACTATAACTTCGGGGCAACCAAAGCCTTGTGAGTGGATTTGGTAGACGGAAACTGAAAGAAGCCTATCGTATATATGTATGTATATATATATATGTGTATGTGTGTGTTTGAGTGTCTGTGCTTGTCTCCCTAGCATTGCTTGACAACTGATGCTGGTGTGTTTATGTCCCTGTCCCTTAGCGGTTCGGCAAAAGAGACCGATAGAATAAGTACAAGGCTTGCAAAGAATAAGTCATCGGGTCGATTTTCTCGACTAAAGGCGGTGCCCCAGCATGGCCACAGTCAAATGACTGAAACAAGTAAAAGAGTAAAAGAGGAGGAGACAGTGGGTTTATGGAACAAGGTTTGGACACCATTTCTAAAGAAATCATTCAGATGAAATCAGGGGCACCGTACATGTTATACCATTTTTGCTATCTCCAGGTTAGTGTCCAGTTTGATGTGGTCACTCTGTATATTATATCTGTTGTTATTTTCTACAGGTGAAGGTCCAGTGTGGTGTGGTCACTGTGTAAATGCTTCATTTCACACATTTATCCCAAGGAAGCCGACTACACTACAAGACTTCGGCAACTGACT
>NW_021832132.1:0-7500 GCF_006345805.1 Octopus sinensis
AAGATTCAACGGATTGTTAGGTAATACTCCGATTATGTACCTTCCACTTATTAGAGGTAGCCGTTTTACATATATATATATATAATATATATAATATATATATATGCTGATAGACAGAACAGAGAGACAGACTGACAGAACAGAGACGGGGAAGATGATAAAGAGGCAGAGGGAGAAGAAGAGAGAGTGATACTGCCCGAGTGTCGAATATCGAAAACCATGATGATACTGGTTTGGCAGCTGCTGATGGGGACACATGGTTGTTTTTGAGTTTCTTATATGTCAGTCTCGTTATTCTACAGCATCTCGTAAAGTTGAAATTGGTTGTGGATCCATGGTTTGTGTAGAATATTTTCATTAATATGGTGCTTTTAATCATAGATAACCTTATTAGGCTTACACAACGCGTATGTGTCTAAGTAGAGAGAGAGAGTGAGCGAGCGCGAGAGGTGAGATGGGAGAGAAAGAGAAATAATGTGTGAGTAGGCGTCGAGAGGCAAGTTATTCTGTGCACACGTTTGTATATAAATAAGTTTATTCCATTCTACTTTTGGCCTGAAGTTGAAATTTATTGCTTGATATTACTAAATTTACATTCTTTCTTTTAGTGTGATCTCTTCTATATTGTCGGTACTCTGAGCAGTTTGATCAAGTACAATGAGTGAAGGCGAACTGTTACTGCGAGAGATTCGATACTAAGTCTAACGCGTTAAAGCTTATAGTCAAATATATCACTACTCAATATATAAATGCAGAATAGCACGCTATTCTTATTGATGACAAATATGTACTGCAACGATTGAAACCAGGAATGTGGTGGTAGTTTTAAAACAGGCGTAGGAGTGGATGTGTGGTAAGTAGCTTGCTTGCCAGCCACATGGTTCCGGGTTCAATCCCACTGCGTAGCACTTTTTGGCAAGTGTCTTCTACTATAGCCTCAGGTCAACCAAAGCCTTGTTAGTGGATTTGGTAGACGGAAACTGAAAGAAGCCCATCGTATATATGTATATATATGTATGTGTTTATTTGTTTGTGTCTGTGTTTGTCCCCCCCCAACATCGCTTGACAACCGATACTGGTGTGTTTACGTACCCGTAACTTAGCGGTTCGGTAAAAGAGACCGATAGAATAAGTACTAGGCTTCTAAAGAATAAGTCCTGGAGTCGATATGCTCGACTAAAGGCGGTGCTCCAGCATTGTCTCAGTCAAATGACTGAAGCAAGTAAAAGAGTATAGGTTATTTTATGTCTACAACCTCTGTGATTCAGAGGTGGGTATGCGATTTTGATTTGGAATAATATTAAGAACAATATCTTCCAAGTTAGCTTTGGAGCCTATGTTTTGTGCTCGATATTCTTTGTCTTTAACCATTCACATTTCGTTTGTTACAAAGTATCGGAAAAAGTAACCAATCAAATCTATTTGAATCGTAGATTGAAAAAACTTTACAGATTTTGGAAATCTCCACGGTAAAATCAAAGAAATACTGACTCAGTTTCTGCTAACACGAAACCCAGATGTTTTTTCTGTTTGTTTTTTTTTTGTTAACTGGGAGAGGATATTCTTTAGTCAGTCATGTTTAAGCAAACACTTAGGTATTCAAACTATGGATTATTCCCTTATACTATCATGTTCGTTTACACAAGAGAGCACCATAAAATGGGTATTTTCAAAAGTTTCTGAGTCTGTTCCGACGGATTTTGTTACACCAAATATTTCTAGAGAATTCATACCGGATCAATCATCAGTTTAGAAAAAGTGGTTCAAAAATATTCTATGTAACTGGTAAATGTATCGTGAGAATAGAAATAAATCTGCATAGGATATAACATAATTTATAATCGTTAACGATTTTGCCAGCTTGTCATCTTCGGGTACATTATACTATAATATGACATAATATCTAATGAAATAAACAATAATAATATAATATAATATAGTATAATATATAGTATATATATATATATATATATATATATATATATATATAATATATACGCACGCAAATTTTTGTGCATGTGCACATGTATGTGTATGCGTCTTGAGCATATGCATGTAGGTGCGAGTGGGGATTTTGTTTTTGCTGTTGAGCTATGCCAGGCCAGATCTAACAGGCTCGGATCAAAGGTTGACAAGCTATGCTCTTCTATTGTTATTTATAACCAAAATGAAAGATTATGAGCAGACAAAGCCGATAGAACATCCGACAAATTGCCTGGCGGTATTTTGCCGGTTCTTTACTTTTTGCGCTCAATTCGTATCAAGGTCAGTTTGCCTTCCTCTTTTAGAAGTCGATCAAATGAATTACTAGTCAAGGATTGGGACCAATGGTACTACCCTTGAGAATAGTTAAGCTTCTGTCAAAATCTGATACCATCTATAACCAGACTGCACTTAAATTCAACTTATTCTCGATGTCATTACCCATTTCAAAGCTTTTACGATGTGATTTTCAGAAAGTTTTGGCTGCTATTTTTAGTAAATCGGACAACCATTCATAGAACCCTCTTCCTCCACTACCGCGTGTTTGGCTCGCTTGATATATTTGTCTGGCTATGGTGCCACATAATTTATAACTATTAACAAAAGATTAAAGCAATGATGCTGCCTTAACTAAAAAGCAAAAGAGACAGAAAATAATTTTTGACATTTTATATATTTTTTACTATATTTCATCATAATTCGTTCTTTTGATTTTTTTTCTTTTTGAAGTAATTGCAACATAACTGTGGATAGTTCGAGATACGTACGAAGAAGAAAGGGAAAAAATCTATTTGATAACATATTACACATATTTCAGTTACGATGCAACTCTAAAATTTTAACTACTTAAAATAATTTTTGTGGTCTCATATAAGTAATACTAAATGGTACATTTACTGACAGCAAATCGATTTTACTCTTTACATTCAGGAAAGTAAAATAAAAAAAAAGATGAACATAAAATATATATGAAGAAATATATATATACATGTATATATAATAAAAAATAATGTTACTGTGGAACATAGTGTGTAGTGTGAATATAATAAGTTCAAGAGGATTTGTCTTTTATGTACACACACACACACACATATATATTATATATACACCACATATATATATATACACAGACACACACATATATACTATATACGTATATATGTATTATACCTATATATATATATATTATATATATATTATTATATATGTATATGGAGATATATATGCCCTTCTATATATGTGTGTGTGTGTATGTGTGAGTCTATATATATCTATATCTATCTGTCTATCTATCTATCTATCTCACTCTCTCTCTCTCTCTCTCTCTCTCTGTATATATATTATATATATATATATTAATATATATTATAGTATATATTTATACTATGCGTATGTATGTGTGTAGTATATATCTTATGCATGTATGTAACTAAGCGTACATATATATATATATATATATATATATATATATATATATATATATATATATATATATTATATATATGCAAATATATTTATATATATATGCATATATATATTTATATACGTTATATATATATATGTATGTATGTATAAAGATTATATATACTCACACACGCATACACAGATACACAGATACACACACACACACACATATATTGTATATTTCTGAATGTGCGTGTATGAATGTATGTGTGTGCGCCTATGTACTTTCGTGCCAAGGCAGCAGACTAAATAACAAGGCGAAACTAAAATAATCTCTGCCGTCAGTTTAAGTTATAGACTTTATTCATTCATTTATTTATTTTATGTTATATACCAGGTACAGACATCTTTGAATATTTAATATACTTTAATTACCCTATATTTACTGGACATGTGATAAGTGTCCTACGGGAAATGTCTTTCTATTTCTCTTTTCCTTTCTATTTCATTCAGTATGTTTCTTTCTTTATTTGTTTATATATTTATTTTTAGTTTCTTAGTTTCCGTCCATCCAAAGAGCTTTTACCTATAAAATAATATGAAAGTGAAAGAATATTGATCGAGCGAGGAATACATTTTCCATTTTACATCCACAACAACTTATGGTTTTTTTTATAATTTATACATACATAATGTATATGCATGAATATATATATATATATATATATATAAAGTGCTATTCGGTTTTATATTTAGATTCTTCAGCAGGATGATCGTTTTGAATATTAGAGATAACTCACTCATTGAAGAACCTGTTCATGGAGTGAACACTTGGAATATATTTTTGGAATTTGAAGTTAAATGTTAGCGGAGGGAGTGCTTCTGAGCTAGCCCTAGGTCTGGTCTGCTTTGATTGAATTGCGATGAAAACGGTTTTCTTTTCTTTCTTCGAGCATGATGTATCGGTTATTGTAATATCCGAAAATTTTCTGAGATATCATATTTCAAAGATAATGATTTGAAGGGAATTTGGTTGCCACTTTGCAAATAACCACTTTCACTATAGGCATATACATGCCGAGGGGGATGATCAATTACATTGATCCCCAGTGCTCAACTGGTACTCATTTTATCGACACCGAAAAGATGAAAGGCAATGCTGACCCCGGCAAAATTTGAAATCAGATTGTAAAAATGGACGAAATGCCTCGAAGCATTTTCCCAGTGAGCTGGCGGTTCAGACAGCTCGCTACGTTTGCTACTTTAATGACAGAATCTTTCTACAATAAACACAATACCTGAAATTTCCAGTGAGGAGGCCAGTCTATTTTATAGACCACAGTACGCGACAGGCAATCGACTCGGCAGAATTTGAACTCAGATTAAAATAACGGACAAAATACTGCTAAACAGTTTCTCTATTCTACAAGCTTCCACCTATGATAATGTAATAGATGTGAAACGATGCTGAAGTTCTCTTGTTTGGTCTCAACAACTGTCCTTTGATTTGATAGTTAATGAATAGTGGACAACCCATATACGATACTATTGTTTATGATTGAGAACGAAGACCTGGCAACAAAAGAGTGAGAGAAAAGTGTGGCGAAAGAGCACACCAGCGATCACCCCACCCCTGCCGGAGCCTCGTGGGGCTTTTTAAGTGTTTTCGCTCAATAAACACTCACAACGCCCAGTCTGGAAATCGAAACCGCGACCCTACGATTGCGAGTCCGCTGCCAATTCCACTGGGCCATTGCACCTCCACATACATATACATATATAAATAATTCAGTGGATATTTTCTATACCTTAAGGTGGTTAGTTTAACCTCTATTTAAACTTATATATATGTATATGCTTCTTTGTCTCTGGTTTGGCTTCGCGAGCAAATGTTTGCATAGGGGAAAGTCCACGTTTGTTGTATGCTTCTTGATGTTCTGTGAGTCCAATTCCAGAGAAAGCAGCGCGTGCTTTGGAATTGAACATAAATGTGACTCTGTAAAATGTTCTACCTTTATAGATCGTAAGTAAACGCATTATTTAACTACCATGTTATTACCTGCTTTTAGTTTCATTTCATGAGACTTTCTCAATGAACGAAAGCCTGTTTTGTGATGTTAATATAAACCTGCGTGGATTGCTCTTTTGAATAAATGATTACAGATAAAAAAGAACTCCTATCTTCTATTTTCAATGGCCTATATCCAGCTGCCTGTAGTTGCCAGGCTGCACAATTGCGACTACTGAGTGGAGCATCTCATAGCTCTCAAGCGGTGACAAAGTAATATGCTGTAGCTCGGTCTGGGGAAATGCTCTTCGTTACTGGCTGGAATTATTTCACGATTCTGGGAGCTGTAAGATTTGGATAAATACATATTTGTGTGTATTTACACAGAATTACATACATAAGTTGCATGTTATAGTTTGTGTGTGTGTGCGCACGGAATAGTTTTATGGGGTTTATCCTACTTTAAACAGTTCGTATTGACGAAGCAGCACAACGAGCAAATAATTTTTGAGATTCGACTGGAAATTCAAACCGCGAAATATTTCTTAATTCCCAGAGAAAATATTTGAAATATTAGGCTACTCAATATCACATTATACTATTGTCTAGTTAGCTTTGCAAATAGTGTTCGCGATTTGTATTTTAATAAACTTAATGTACCCCGTTGCACTGAGAGGAAATTGTCTGTGTCTGAAGCAGTGATTCAAATATAAATATATACAAAATGCAAACACGAATTAATGTGTGTGTGTGTGTTTATGTCAGCTGACAGCTATGTGAGTTTGGAAGTCTGTTACCTATAGTTTATTACTTATAAATTGGCACGACAATTTATAGTTTACAATAAACAACAGCTTTCCACGTTTAGGCGGTATTTTCTTTTAAATTAGCATAGAACACAGTTGGCCACATACGTCTAAGAATGTCTACTTAAAATACATTCATATATGCATATGTGTACGTATATGTGTGTGCTTGTGTGTCTAAATATAAAGAAAAATAGAAATAATGAATTTATCGCTTCTTAGTATAGTTTTTTTTACTTACAGATATACTAAAAAAAAGTATTCGAATTTTCTTAAGGAAATGAATGAAACACAGCTTATATCATGTTATCTAGGTTTTAGCATTGTTGTCTCGCGCTGGAGAATCAATTTTTTCCTTTGAGGCGAATTTAAAGAAACGTTAACTTCTTTACTTCTTCGTTAAATTTGCATGATGGTAAAGTCGATAAATCGTCTACCCCAGTTAAAATTGTGCTCTGTGTCATCATAAAGAAATAACTTATTTTCATTACTTATAGATGCAGTTATGGCTGTGTGATTAAGAAGTTCGCTTTGTAATCGCGCTGTTTCCAGTTCCAGTGCGGTAGTCTAACCATTATTATTATTATTATTATTATTATTATTATTATGATTATGTGACGAAATCTCACAGCTCATTTTGCTGTGTATGATAGAAAGTGTCAACTATCCACAGCCAGCGAACTAATGTGACTCTTATTTTACTGGTCGTTCTTCAAGATCCCTGCGAAGAATTCTTGAAGTTCCAGATGATGCTGAATTTTGTAGGGGTTCCACTTTCACACTTGCACCAAAGTTTTTCAACCATGTTGGTAGTTGTGTGCTGATACTTCCATATCCGCCAATTACTATTGGTATAACTTCTACTCTCCTCATTGCATTATTATTAATATTATTATTATTATTATTATTATTATTATTATTTTATGAAAACTCACAGCTTATTTTGCTGGCTATAATGGAAAATTTAAGCTGTCTACAGCCAGCAGAGTAAGGTGACACTTGTTTACTGATCGTGCTTCAAGAACTCTGCGAAGAACTCTTGCAGTTCCAAGCAATTCTGATTTTTGTACGTGTGTAGGTGTCCTACCTTTTCACTTGCACTAATCTCTTTTAGCTACGTTGGTAGTTGAATGTTGATACTTCCAATCGCACCAATTACTATTGGTATATCATCTACTCTCTTCATTGACCACAACCTTCGTATTTTCCACTTCAAATCGCCATAATTGTTTATGTTTTCTTCTACTTTCACATTGATCCTGCTGTCACCGGAACATGCTTTGTCGATTATCATGCATG
>NW_021832132.1:17500-25000 GCF_006345805.1 Octopus sinensis
ATATATATATATATATATATATATATATATATATATATATAATATATATATATATATATATATATATATATATATATATTATATATATATATATATATATATATATATATATATATAATATATATATATAGTCGAGGCGCGATGGCCCAATGGATAGGGCAGCGGACTCGCGGTTATAGGATCGCGGTTTCGAATCTCAGACCGTACGTTGTGAGTGTTTATTGAGCGAAAATACCTAAAGCTCCACGGGGCTCCGGCAGCGGGTGTTGGCGATCGCTGGTGTAATCTTTCGCCACAACTTTCCTTCACTCTTCCTTCTGTTGGCCTGCTCGCTTAGTCAGCGGGGAGGCATCATTTGAAGGCTAAAACAATGCGAAGCGCATTGTGACCAGCGATGTGCAGCAACATCTAATAGCCTAGTCGGTCACGTGATCACGATGATATGTATATATATACACATACATACATACAATCTCACACATATTTATATAGGAAATTTTATGCGTTACATTTTCATAATCTTAATAAGCCAGCAGGCGTGTATTTATATGTACATACATATATGTGCGTGTGTGTTTATATATATATATATATATATATATATATATAAAGAGAGAGAGAGAGAGAGAGAGAGAGAGAAAGATAGACAGATACATATATAGATATACATACGTACATGCATGCATACATACATATATCCATGGATACATCCATACGTGCATTGATACATAGATAAATAAATCACAGATAGATAAACAGACTGACAGACAGACGGACGGATAAATAGATAGATAGATAGATTGATAGATAGATGGATAGAAAAATAGATAATGTAAGGAAAAAATGAAAGAGACAATGTATGATAAATCAGACCCGAAGATTCTTACATGAAAACTTTTTAGGCACATTATAATCAATCTTTTTCAAATTTTTCCTACAGTTGTTGCAATTCCTGTTATTGATGATTTTAATGCTTACGTAATACCTAGATTTTTATATATGTTCTATGTAGATGCATATAAATGCATATAGATACATACTTATATATACATACATATACATATATATATATATATAGCTATAAACACACTCATATATAGATATACTAATATGCATATATTTGTATATAGATATCATATTTGTGTACATGTGCGCATGCATTTATATGGCGTTCTGTAGCAAATATATTTTGCATTGGCTCTGCTTTTATTGATGAAAATATAAAGAACTGAAAATATCGACTACGTATATAATGTCAGCTGAGAATTATGCTTCCTGTACCTTTTCCTTTCATGCTTCTGTCGTTGTTAATCTTGCTGCTTTTCTACCCATAATTCTTTTGAATATTTGCAACAGTTCTCTGCTAGACCGTTATACAAGTTCATTAAGATTTTACTAGAATCAAAGAATATAAATGTCGAAGCTAAAAACGAAAGCTCGTAAAGCTGATATTTCTTGCTGTGATAAACTGGTTCAAAAGTTTGGCATATAACTACTGACTTTTTTTGTTTCCGTAGAAACGTTCTCATCAATGTTGGTCTATTACAAGGAAATGCTGTGTTATGAGTCGAATAAAGTATTTCAAACCAATGAACCGCGTTTCCTTTCTACAATGATACTATTATGCTCACTGGTTTCTTGTAAACATAAAACATCTCATTGGAAGTCTTTTGAAACGGATGATATGTCTTCTGTCATTAAAGAGCATTGCTCAGTGTTTATTTAGGACATCCGTATTTGATATGGAAAATATATTATGGATTCTCTGTCTTCTTTTTCATTAAGACACCAAGAAGAGCTGTTGCTCTTCGTCTTCTATTAATTAACGTGGTCTTTGATCGTTGTCTTCTCCCACTGAGCTAACCAGTAGAAGTACTCCTTTGCTCTCTCTCTCTCACGGATACTAAGAAAGATATATTTTTTGTCATCTTTCTCATGGAGCTAATTAGAAGTCTTGTTCCTTTGCCTTCTTCCTCATTCACTTAAATAAACAATTGATCCTTTGTTCTCACTCACTGAGCCACATAGAAGATTTTGATATTTCACGTGCTTCATTAAATTAGCTAAAAATTTTATTCCAAGTTGACTCATTGATAATTAAAGCCACTGACCTTTCTATTCACTCTGCTGAGCGACCTAAAAAGGTCACTCTTATCACCCTCTGTTTTTTAACTAGTTAGTTATACTAAACCATGTAAGTCGATCTTAAAAAGCTAAGAATAATTGATCACCCACTTGTTCAGTAATGAGTACCCTTGCGACTGGACGGATACTCAATGATGATGACTTTATTGATTGTAGAATAACCTATAGGTTCGCCAGCTTCAACCTGTTAACCGGGAAGTAAGCAGAGCATCAGAGAGTCGAACGAAATGCATTGCTATATACATTCTGGTCCTTGCGTTCCGAGCTCAGTCCCGCCAGAGGTCGATTTGCTTCGAGAACAATTATAATAGTTGCGTTCTTAATATAAGGAAATCTGTTATTACCATTAGAAGAAAAAATGTAAGAGACTATGATAAATCGAACCGAGAGAATAGATCCGAAGATTTTTATACATGAACATTTTTTATGCACCAGATAATCTTAAATTTTCCCTACTATTGTCGCTATTCCTGTTACCGATGATTTTAATACCTAGGTAATTTGTTAAGTTCAGATCATGAAGAAACATAAAAAAAAACTTATCGACCGTATTTATTTCGTCTTTTGTGGTTCATTCATGGTGTATAAATCATTGTATTATATAAAACGTTTTCTGCCTACTTATGAGAATGCAGTGTGTGTTAGGAAAAGCATTTGGATAATATTTCAGTTAAAATTACAGCGACTATGTAGGACTTTCTTCAATGACTAATTTTATATTGATAGTTCCAGAACATGCTGGATAATTCCATTCTGTGATTAAGCTTATTTATTAGAAAATGTTTTAACATAGAAAACTTTCCAGATCGATAGTGCGCATGAAACACTTTGGAACATTCGGCTGCGGTAAAAGTGTTTCTGATTGTAAATGTCCGATTATTCCTGATTTGCCAACAGAAGTAAAATGGTCGGAATTTATAGAAATTATAGTGAGGAACAATCTAGGTATACTCTAAGTGGTCTCTCAACTTGCTGGAAATGGCAGCATGTCGTTGTAGTGGAAATAATGACGGTGGTGTTAATGATAATGATGGTGCTGGAGATAATGATGGCGTTTGTGGAAAGGGGGATGATGATGATGGTAGTTGTGGTGATAGTAGATGTAGTGATGACGATAATGGGAATGAAGATGACGAGGAAAATATTGAGGAGGAGGAGGATGGAAAGCAAGTAGTTTTATTAAGTGATCTGGCAGAAACGTTAGCGCGCCGGGCGAAATGTTTTGCGGTATTTCGTCTGAATTCAAATTCCGCCGAGGTCGACTTTCTCTTTCATCCTTTCGGAGTCGATTAAATAAGTACCAGTTACGCATTGGGGTCGATATAATCGACTTAATCCGTTCGTCTGTCCTTGTTTGTCCACTCTGTATTTAGCCGCTTGTGGGTAGTAAAGAAATAGGTATTTCGTCTGCCGCTACGTTCTGCGTTCAAATTCCGCCGATCTCGACTTTGCCTTTCATCCTTTCGGGGTCGATAAACTAAGTACCAGTTACGCACTGGCGTCGGTGTAATCCCTTTGTCTGTCCTTGTTTGTTCCCTCTATATTTAGCCCCTTGTGGACAATAAAGAAATAAGTATCGTTAGCACGCCAGGCGAAATGCGTAGCCGTATTTCATCTGCCTTTACGTTCTGAGTTCAAATTCCGCTGAGGTCGACTTTGCCTTTCATCCTTTTGGGGTCGATAAATTAAGTACCAGATAAAATTAAGTGCGCACTGGGGTCGATGTGATCGACTAAATCCCTTTGTCCCTCCTTGTTTGCCCTCTCTATGTTTAGCCCCTTGTGGGCAATAAAGAAATAAAATAAGTATTTTTATATTGATGAGAGTGACACTTTGTGTTTTATGTATATGTCAATGTATATTTGAGCGCGCACATGTTTTATGCGTGTTTGTGCGTTAGTGGATGTTTGTTTGTGAATTTCAATCCACCGCCTATTTCTTCTAACATTTACTCAGACAAGAATGACAGTCAACAGTTCAATATCTGTTTCTTTACTACCCACAAGGTGCTAAACATTGAGGCGACAAACAAGGACAGACAAACGGATTAAGTCGATTACATCGACCCCAGTGCGTAACTCCTACTTAATTTATCGACCCTGAAAGAATGAAAGGCAAAGTCGACCTCGGCGGAATTTGAACTCAAAACGTAACGGCAGACGAAATACGGCTACGCATTTCGCCCGACGACGTGCTAACGTTTCTGCCAGCACGCCGCCTTACTCAACAGTTCAATATCGATGAGACAAGTAAGTAAATCATATCACTGGCATTGTTAATTTAACTGTAAATATACACGGTTACCAACCGTGTATGTAACTAAATGTTTTGGTCAGGGACACAGTATACAGCACAGCTCAAATGACAATCTATATATACTCCATGAATCAATCATTTCGACAGCTAATGTGATTCAGTCTTCATTCGGTTAACAGCTCTTCAACGAAAATGTGATAGTGGTGATAAATAGGACAATAGATTTGGTAATTTCCAAAAGAAGCCATTGTTTTTCTAAAATAAAGCATATCTCTCTGTGGGTGCGTGTGTGTGTCCCGTTTTGCTGGGCTTCCGTTTACCAAATTTGAAACACGACATTTACTATTTAGACCTAAACTTTAGTAAAAGTTACTTGCTCAACCCCTAAAACACGTACTTATGCATTTTCTTAGCCAGTGAATGGCAAAAAACAAGATAGATTGTTGTCAGACCAGAAATGAATATATTCTTTTATTCTTTCTACTTGTTTCAGTCATTTGACTGCGGCCATGCTGGAGCAACGTTTGTAGTCGAGCAAATCGACCCCAGAACTTACTCTTTGTAAACCTAGTACTTATTCTATCGGTTTCTTTTGCCGAACCGCTAAGTTACGGAGATGTAAACACACCAGCATCGGTTGTCAAGCGATGTTGGGGGTGGGGGACAAACACACACACAAACATTTTCCTTTGGTAGTTCGACGTCTTCAGTAGCCACCGCGGTAACTGCTGAAAATTTCTGAACTGGCTCTTCCAGTGAATTTCGACCGACATATTCGTTCGAAATAAATTTATACACAATTTAATCCCAGAAAACGGGAAACCTATATTTTTTTTACCTATTTTTTCCTCTCAACGAGGACAACAGTTCAAATCCCACCCCCATTGGTGCAGTGAGACGTAAAAACGAAGCCTACAACGGTCGAAATTAAATTTTTCACACAATAATAAAAATGCGGTATCCCCGCATTTTTTTTCTTTTCCTCACAACGAGGACAGCATTTCAAATCTCACCCCCGCTGGGGGCGTGGTGCCACAATAAAGCCTACAACGGCTAAAATAAAATTTTTCACACAATAATAAATTGATCATCCCTAAACACGGGAAACCTATAATATATTTTTCCTCTTAATGAGGATAAGAGTTCAAATCCCACCCCCCGACAATAAAGCCTACAACGGCTTTAATAAGTTCAATATTTCAACAATTAACAAATGCAAAATTGGCTTTACACAAACAATTACTTTCTCTCGTCACCGGGGAAAAGCACAAAAATTTTCAAATTTAACATTTCAATAATGTTCAACAGTTCGAAAATCTTCAACAATAAACAGTCGATAATTCCAACAGAAAAAATTATCCAAGGTTCAACAAAACGTGTGACTCACCGCCAAAAACAACACGTCTAAACTATTTCTTTAGTACCCACAAGGGGCTAAACACAGAGAGAACAAACAAAGACAGACAAACGTATTAAGTCGATTACATCGACCCCAGTGCGTAACTGGTACTTAATTTATCGACCCTGAAAGGATGAAAGGTAAAGTCGACCTCACGAGACAGGTAAGCAAGGTACTTTATTTCATTGCGCCTCCACTTTGAACAGTTATATACATAAAATAAGTACTAAACTTATATAAATAGTTAAATGTATATTAGTAGAATAAATCTGATGAACGATTGAAACTAGTAAAAACTAAAAGTACATTTAGACATAACGATTTTTTAAATGTAATTTTACATTAATAAAATTATTTACTGCCATATTCACATTGAAGATAATGATATTTACTCAGAAAAACTGTTAAAGTAAAAAGTAAACTGCAAGTGAAAATACTTCTGTTTTATAAATATAATTGTAGAGTTTGCTATATTTTGATTTAAAAAATTCGACGTGTGACCTACGTTATTTGCAATCGTCGTTAACAACATTTCTCAGTGCGGAGTCGTGTGAGAATAATAAAATTTCTCAGTAAATTGATATCTTGTAACTATGAAATATAAATTTAAAAATAAAGAATTAAGCGTTGTTATATATATATATATTATATATATATATAATATATATATATATAGATAGATAGATATATATATATATATATCTATATGATATTCATTAATACGTTTATATTTATGAATTTATGTTTGTAATCTACATAGAGTAATTAATAATGATTTAAAATTTTGTCACAAGGCCAGCAATTTCTTAAGAGGGAATTGTTTTATTATTACCCACAAGAGGCGAACATAGAGAGGACAATACAACCTGATGTGGGGTCAGATTAACGGATGGGATTACAAAATGGTGAATTTAAAAATTTACAAAAAAGACAAAATAGCAAAAAATCGAATGAGGAACAGACCGGAAGACATTACAGATGGAGTGGGAGCGGATTTAGCTCGGACCCCACGAACCCCGTCTCCCCACTGATACTTTGGTTTCGTCTAGTTTTACATTTAAGTGGTATCATCCACTCGCAACTTTCGTGCTGCATCTTTCCATCGTTCTTCATACACTCTCTTAGTCAGGCATTTTCTCTCCAGCCCTATCTTCCTTTTCATGTGAAAGCTGAAGTAATTCATCAATCCAGGGCCGGAGATGAACTTGCCTGACCGTAAACCTTTCATTCTCGTCTTCCAAATCACCTCTTTCGCAGTTGCTACTACAACGAGAAAACAATTCTTACCTTCTTTCGCGAGGAAATCTGGTGGGTCAATTTTTATAATAGACTCAGTCGACAGCTGTACTCTTCGTGTGCTTATCGACAGCTGTTAGGCATAAACCCACACCTCAGACACGACCGAACAATGAACTTATATGCGGGACGGTTTCCCTATCCCACTCGCATCTTGGACATATCGGACTGTCTTGGCCACCGTGCCTTGCGAGTTTATCCCGAACAGGTAGAGCTCCTCTGTAGCATTGCCATGCCAGAGACTTCTGAAAGTTGTCCAGTGTCTTCGGCTCGAAAGTACGTCGGAACAGACTGGCCAACTGATTATCGTCGAGACCTAGGGTTTCCCCCAAGGTATCTTCACATTCCGCCTCTACCAACCCTCTATAGAAGAATGTGGTGGAACCCCCACGGCAGGCGTTGCC